>NC_042991.1:31974553-32274553 GCF_901001165.1 Salmo trutta
CAAGAGTGCTTCCTGAGAAAAAAATTAAGAGAAATTACAGAATTACTACACACCCTGTGAGGTGTCATACATTCCCAAACGACATAAGCAACCTAAAATATCAACATTTGCAAACACATGCCAGAATCTCACACCATCAAAGCATTAGTGACCTCTAAATAGGATTTGCAGAGATGATGCAATTAAGTAAAGTGCTGCCATTCCAAAGAACCCAAAACATCTGTCAAACTAAAACATTAGAACAACATACTGTAAATCATGTCAGTTTGAACCGCTGGAAAATTCATTGAAGACAGCAGACCAAAAACAAAGACACTGTAGCTTCCTTAAAACACCAGCAGGCAAACACACAAGACATTCCACAGCTGTTAACAAGGGTCAGACATAAATTGGTTTCTGGTGGAAGACTGTTCTTGGACCATAACATGTTTCTGCATGTTGACTCCCCGATGAGCCAAGAGGAAACAGGATATGACTAAGGGGAAGATAATTTATTGACATAGTAAGCTTATCAATAAAGCTATGAGAGTAATACGATTCCTTAGTCACAGAAGCACAAACAATATATTTTTTTATTTTATTTAGCCTTTATTTAACTAGGCAAGTCAGTTACGAATTTGTTCTTATTTACAATGACGGCCTATAATATACAGTAGACACTAGCATACCATTTAATAGCAATGCATTGTGGGTATGTATTCCAAGTTGTGTGTCAGTATGGACATTGGAACAGAGAATCATAAAATCAGCCTATAAGGAACATGACTGAGGGAATTATAACTTCGTATTTGATCTGAAATGATCTGCCTACTTGGAGAACTGGCTATGAACAAATCAATCGCGGTCAGGAACATGGACACAAACAGTCAATGCGTGATATACGATACCAAATAGGGATGCACGACAAATCGGTGAACATGTTAATGTAACGGTTTTAAAAACCGATCTCAATGCTACCGTGCATACCTATATAACGTAGGTACATGCTGTAATGACGCCAGGTAAAATGTTGCGCTACACGTGCAACACAGCATTCCTAACCTAGCCCACAATGTCAGCTGTGTGGATCGAACAGTCATTTGAAAGAGTAAGAACTTTTCAGTGAGACAACTCAAAGGCCACGTCCATTAAAGCCAACATAAAGGAATTCATTGCCCTTGACCGTTATCTGTCGTGGGTGATGTTGGCTTTCGTCGACTGGTCGAGCACCGGTACACACTACCAAGTGCGCTATTTTGCAGATGTTGCCCTACCTGTGTAACACAGTAATAGCGTCACTGCTATTAGCTTCACGACATACATACTATGGAACGCTGTTTGGGTCTTTACGTGTCAAAAAAGATACAGTAGCACTGTCAAAGCTGTACAAAACAAAGTCAGCAAACAAGCAAACACCGGCCACGAACGACGTATTTACAATACCGCATTGGTAATAAAGCATAATTTGTTCGACCGCAACTTCTGGGGTAGCTAGCTTTAGCTTGGTACCTAGCTAGCACCAATACAACCAGCCTGAAAACAATGACCAGTAGAAACGGCAGTCATTTTCATTATTCTTAGCAATGATTTAGGAATCCTTGCGAGTAAGTATTAGCTAGGTTGCCAGTTGTTGTTCGCCTCTTGAAATTGAACTTCAGTTCATGAAAATAAATAGCTAGCCAGCTACTTAACCCTGTTGCCCAAAGCTAACGTCTTTGGCAGCCAGCTAGCTAAATCTGGCTAGTGACGCTCGACCGGACCGGGTTATGTGTTGTGAAGCTAGCAACAATAAGGATTAGGCACAATAGTGGAATTTGCGGCTTGCCCTCAAAATAAAAGTATGTCATTGACAGTGTTGGAAATTAATACAAATAGTAGAATTAAGCCATACTTTCTTTTGAAGGCTAACCGCAAAGTCCACTATTGTGGCTAATCCTTATTGTGGCTAGCTTCACAAAGATGGGTCCGACCACCATTAATCAAATAAGAACTGTCTTACGAATGAGGGTTATTTTAGATGATGATACCTAGCTATATAGTTAGCTAGCTAACTATAGCTACTGAAACTAGATATGTTTTTGGGGAAGAACATTGTTGCATCCATGAGCAAGCTAGCTTTTTTTTTATGACCAGCACTGTAGGTGCGCGAGACAACTTTACCAGCATCATAGCATACGTATCGATGAATCATTGTGACATATGAAATACGAGCGAGTGTAATCAATGTGTAATAACTACATAAAAAATTCATGAACGCATTAAACTATTATTTGACGTGCAGTCATATTCAAGTCCTGATTGGTCAACAAGCTTATTTGACACGTCAAATAGCGTTATTTGACGTGTATCTTTTTTGACACGCAAAGACCCAAACGGCGTTCCATAGAAATCCTGGTTGAGAATGAAACGACTGAACAAATGAACAATGAAACAGCACAGCAAGTAAGTGAAAGAAATAGGTTTTGACTATGTTTTACTGTTAATGGGGACATACGTAAATGCCAACCAAATAACTTTTTGGTCAGTGTGGTGTGTGTATGTAACCTTTATTTAACTAGGCAAGTCAGTTAAGAACAAATTCTTATTTACAATGACGGCCCGGACGATGCTGGGCCAATTGTGCACCGCCCTATGGGACTCCCAATCACGGCCGGATGTGATACAGCCTGGATTCAAACCAGGGACTGTGGTGATGCCTCAAGCACTGAGATGCAGTGCCTTAGAACGCTGCGTCCATGTGTGTGTGTTAACTATTTAACTGTACAAGAACACTTTAAAAAAAAATATAAATCGGTATCATTTTGTTTTGGCAAGGAAAACATAAGATATCGGTATCGGCCCAAAATGTCATGTCAGTGCATCACTAATACCAAGACTTACTAAAAACATCTAGGGCCAGTTACCCAGACTCTGCCCAACTCCGCCTAGTCCTGCTTCTTAATCCAAGACTAGTCTAAGTTTTCTTCCACTTGAACACAGAGCATGAAATTGAGTAACGGGAAATCATATCTGTGATGAAGATGAGCCGACAGGAAGATCACAGGACAAACTGGAAAGAGACTGACTTTTCTGTTTGTATGAAGGACACAAGGTTCCCACGGGAGTGTCAAGCATCAGGATCCATTCTCCTCATGGGTGTTTACCATTAACGCTCAATTAAATCATTGTTAAATCATCCATTCGTGACAAGAGTGCATGATTAGCATTAGCATGTTTTCCCCTATTAGACTGCTCTGCAATGCAGTAGATCAGCTTTTGTAGCTTTTACATCAAGTTTCCACAATAGAATAATAATATGATATGATCCATTCCTGTCTTGGGAGTCAATGGTTAGCGTCATCGCACTATAACCTCATTGTCAGATCATCATTGCACAATAATCATCCATCTACATTATAAGCGAGTATGTTGTGTCATTAGCACGTCTTCTGCATGCCAAATCACTGAGTCAGATGAATTGATTGTAATATGTGGAGACGGATCATACAGAAAACCAAAGATTGATTTGTTGGTATTTAAAAAAAAATTAAGTTTGATTGTGCTAAACAAAATAATTTCTGCATCCTCACATAAACATGCTTGCTATAGCTGAATGCTGATGTTTAGCTGAACCATAGCTATAAAGGAGCTCCTATAGGCTTAGGGTTAGGGTTACAAATACATGGACATACCTACTAACCAGTCCGGAGACAGTTCTGTAATGCATTTGTACAGTACTGAGCCCGAGTTTCTACCTGGGGGGGGGGGGGGAATAGACAGAGACATTCAAACATGGAGTCATGCCAAAATATATACCTGTTGAGTTCATCAGCACTTTGCAAATCAGTAAGCCTAATATACAAAAAGGGATATAGCATTACATTGGTAGACATACCCCTATCAAACATGGAGCAACACTTAATAAACTCTTACAGCAGCAGCAATAGCAGAGTGAAGAGATGGGTGTATAGAGAGGAAACAGTGGGCCTCCCTCCTTCTCCCCCTCTCACTCGCTCCCTCTATGCTTCACTCTTCCATTGACTCGTTAAACCCCCTGGTCAAGGTCAGGCCTTGTAATAGGAGCGAAGTCCAGCACCGATACAATTCCCTTTTTCCGGTGCATTCTCCTAGTCCCAGGGCGCACACTTTGAAAGAAAACATTTTCAAACCGGTAACATACGTCTCCAGCCAGCCAGCCAGCCAGCCAGCCAGCCAGCCAGCCAGCCTTAAGAGGCAGTGGCTGGACTTTCACCTACACACAAACACAGCCGTTGGTTGAAGTACTACCAGTATGAAGCCACACAGACATTCAAATACACGGGGTTCACACACGTTTAGGACCGGTCCCCACTACGAGAGGAAGGAGTGTGAGGAGCGGATTGGCGAAAGAGATTTCATATTACATCCTTACCTTACCTTTCGTTGTCGCTGGCAAAGCCGTATTCTTGGTCTGCAGCTCAAATTGACCGTATATATCACAATAGTCACTAGCCAATAAGCACAAACTATTCAACAACAACATTTATTCTAAAACCCATCACTCTATTAAATAATGCAACAAAACCATATTACACGATTGAATAATGCAACAATCCACAAGCATGTGCAGACAATTAAAAGGTTTCTTTTAATTGACACTTACTGACTTGTGTTACTGACACTTACTCTTGTGTTACTGACTTGTTGCACCCTCGACAACTACTATGATTATTATTATTTGACCATGCTGGTCATTTATGAACATTTGAACATCTAGGCCATGTGCTGTTATAATCTCCACCCGGCACAGCCAGAAGAGGACTGTCCACCCCTCATAGCCTGGTTCCTCTCTAGGTTTCTTCCTAGGTTTTGGCCTTTCTAGGGAGTTTTTCTTAGCCACTGTGCTTCTACACCTGCATTACTTGCTGTTTGGGGTTTTAGGCTGGGTTTCTGTACAGCACTTTGAGATATCAGCTGATGTAAGAAGGGCTATATAAATACATTTGATTTGATCCATACACATTCAATTAGCAAGCAAACTAAACATGCTTCATGATCAAGTAACGTTAGCATATGAATGATTCCACCTCCCATACGAATATAAAAGTACAAAAAAAGTTATCATACAGCATCATTCAATACAGTATTATAATATAGGCTACACAGCTAGGTAACGTTAGCTAGCTAAACAAAATAAGTTCTGCATCCTCACATAAACATGCTTGCTATAGCTGAATGCTGATGTTTAGCTGAACCATAGCTATATAGGAGCTCCTATAGGCTTACACTAGCTGCCATATTAAAGTGAGCTTGGAACAAACCAAGCATCATTTCATCAATATCATTATATGAGGTAAAAGCAAATGGTGGGAGGTTGCTTCTTTCCCAGACCTCAGTTTCTTAGTGCTATGGATGCTCATTCCCGCCACCGCAAACAACTAAAATGTTGATAATATCTGAAAATGTTGAGATAGTTACTCAAAATATAGATAGTAGAACATACATATAGGATATGCTTCTTAATTTGTAACATTATGTGGAGATTATATTCTATTTATCCACGTTGCAAAGATTAGCACAGTAGGGCCGCCAGCAAACGTGTGGCGAGCTCGCATTTGCCCCCAAAAATATTGACACAAAAGCGTTGAAAAGAGGGACAAAGTACTGTTGATTAGACTGATTTACCTCGTGACTTGTTAACTCGTGCACAATGAATCTGTCCTTCAGTCTGATCAACTGTAGTCTTCCGATAACCACAGCTGCAAGCAGCCTAGAGAAGCCTATGCCCTACAGTATATTCCCCTCTGGCCAGGGGAAACGAAGCGGTAATGCCTAAAATACATCTATTTATTTGTGTTAAGAGAAAATGTAAATGTGATCAAATTTGGTTTATAGTCAAACTTTGGGTGGCTAGGCTACCTAGACCTTTAAACCAATAAGAAGAAATAACCCAATAGTGATGACATACTGTGTGAGTAACGTTTTAACTACAGATGCAAAGACCTACGCAACGCTGCATAAAGCAAGCTCAGCCCGGTTAGTTCTACTGTCTCATCGCAGTTGTTTTAGGTCATGTTTTTAAACCACACGACCTGATTAGAAAGAAAAACAGGTCAAATCATAGCCCATATAAAACTGTTTTACAGCTGAGTTTTTACTGTGTCATACCCTACAACTAGGGTCCAGAGTTTTACCTGGTTAGGTTAGCCAACCTAGGTAACACTGCGCCAGGAAAACACTCCTGTGGAGACACTCCTGTGGAGACACCTTTTAAAGTCACCACACAATGCTACAAATGAAGAAACACATCCAATAAGTATGGTCTACTATCTCAACATATTTTGACTTGCGTATCTCAACAATTTACTTTGTATTTTGAGATACTATTTAAAAAGTGCAAGATACTATATATTTGTTTTATTATATTACTGGTAGGAAAGGCTTCCATACAGTGCAGTCAAGAAAACAATCTAAATAAACACTTGAGATTGAAAGCTATGGCAACAATTTCAGCCTGTCCTACAATTTCAGAATGTAAGAGTCTGTTACTACAAATCAGGTAAAAACTCAAAACAAGTTTAAAAAAGAGGAAAATGTCTACATTTCAGCTGCTTCATAAACATTGCTATGCTATTACAATTTTTACTATAAGAGTGTTGGCTCAACGAGACCTTTCAGTTTACACTGACCTGCTTACAGGGGGGGAAACTGTCGTGCAGCACCTCCGGAGGTAGCGAACCAGACAAGTTCACACTGCAGTATACAGTATGAGCAGCTGACGGTATTTTTGCAAAAAGTGTGAAGTCCCTCTTAAACAAAATACTGTACTAAGGTGAACATCCAAACATAGTGACTTTCAATAATTAATAAGGAGTCAATCAATGTGTGCATACACGCAAAGGAGACATACTGTACGTATAGTGTAGAATGCAACCGTAGAATGAAATACGAACGTGTACGCAAGCACTCAAACCTAACCAAACACTATAAATCAAAATGAAGTCATTTCTCCATGCACACAGACATAAATCTCAACGCAGACATAGTCTCAGGCATGTGGTGACATCTTTGAACTAGCGTTTACATATATAAATCACAGGCTAGTATAAATACAAATCTTACTCCTGTAAACCCCATTCATGTAGACGGGCATGGAGGGAGAATAAACCAGCCCATGTTCAGCATTTTCATGGGGAATGATTCTTTCACCCGGGGGGGGGGGGGGGGTCCAGGCTTTCTAAGAGATCCAGCTACGACTCCCCTTAAACCAGTTGGGATACGACTGTAAACAATCATTATGATTCATATAAATCCTAAAATCAAATAACCTCTGCACCGTTAAAATATAAGTGCCTTCTTTGCGAGGTGGAACACATCTGGAAAAGGTTCCCCGACCGCTGCTGTGCCGTGAACACACAAATCAACCAGCAGGCCCTTATAAAGCCGCGGGACTTAACCGCCACTCCGGAGACAGACTGCCATGGATACCGGCTTCGGTCCTATGGATACCGGCTTCGGTCCCATAGATACAGGCTTTGGTCTCTGAAAACAGCCCACTGGCTTTCTCCAAAGCATCCCAGAGGTCCTGTCTCTTGGGCTTCCTATAAGTAGGGCGAAGGTGCAATATCATGCTGACAAGAAATAATGCAGACTCCATTGATTGCAGCAATCTTAGTGTTGGTGCTGATTCTTTAAAAAAAAATCCCATTATAGTGGAAGTGAATGGCGATCAGAACGAGTGGTGGGTGAAGAAAGATGAAGGTAGAACAAAAGGTTCACACATTTTACGATCCTGTGCAATATGTCAACAAGCAGTATCAGGTTTTAAAAGCTTGACCTCATTGCTTCCCCCCTAAAACAAAGTAATCCTTGGCAGCGTTGTAAGGGAACTAAGACTGAATGTGAACATCGTAAATATGAACAGAGAATACTACCATCCAACAATTTCCAGAGGTCGAGGACTCACCGAACCAACGGGTTAACTTGCGGTTGAATCCGTTCAGGAGCCTTCTCTCCTCCCAGGCGCTCCGGAGGGTGGCCACCTCTATGCCCGGTCTGAGGCCGACCCCCCAGGTTTTGTCCTTGGACCGACCCAGAGTGCTCATGGCTCTCCTTCGCTTCCCACATGCCGAGTGGACTGACCTGCTGGACTGACCCACTCCAGGCCACTTCATGGGGGACTAAACTTGAGTGCCAGGTCGTCTCGACAACACTTCTTAACAAGGTGCAGTCTTACACAAACCCATGGAGGTAAAAGTACTGAGCAGTGTTCCCGGTGGGAGCTTCAGACACTCCTCTACAGCTCCACAAGTGGAAGGCAACTGAGGAAGCCACCTGGACTTGCCGCTCCCACAACACTCATACCCACACACACGCCCATTTGAACCAGGAGGGTGTTAGGTGTCAAACGCAAAGTATGACCATAAGAGAAAGAGAGGAAGGGAGGTTGGAGGAAAGGGAGGGAGGTTGAAGGAAAGGAGGTTAGATTGTGATTGCAAGAATGCACAGCATGTAACGTTATCTCCCTTCCCAACCTTGGCTTCCACAAGAAACTTGTCCCTCGCGCCCTCCTCCCACTCTCGTTCCACCTCTCCGCGGAGAGGAGTGGTTGCCTAGGGAGGCAGTGCCTCGGCTCTCAGAACAATAACACCCAGTGTCTGAGGAATATTGCTGCACACAGAGAAACAGCATCGAATGAGAAAGACATACAAAAATAAAAAAAATCAATGGTGTAGAAGTAGCTACATAGAAAGAAATATAATTCATTTCAATCCTAATCAGCCAAAGGGTGAGAAGAATTTGGCATCATAATACTATTCTCAAACCAGGAGCAGACAAGACCAGTGGTTGGTCTGAACTCAACTGAAAAGAGCCAAGGGCAGTACCAGGTGAAATGATTGTGAACCAAGGGCAGTACCAGGTGAAATGATTGTGAGCCAAGGGCAGTACCAGGTGAAATGATTGTGAGCCAAGGGCAGTACCAGGTGAAATGATTGTGAGCCAAGGGCAGTACCAGGTGAAATGATTGTGAGCCAAGGGCAGTACCAGGTGAAATGATTGTGAACCATGTCATATCTAACCATAGCGCATGACAACAATAACACAAATGCAATGTAGAACATGAGAACAGTCCTTTTACATTCTATACAGTGACAACTGCAACTTCCATATAGGCCCATTGATGGTGCCCTGAAGGTGGGCTTTCCTAATGGCTGCTGTGGTATCACCCAGGTCGGTGTGTTAGGTGAGTTTTCACCATACAGCGTAACGTAAAGCTCTGGGTATCCTAGTCCAGTTCCTAGTCAGTTGCACAACTGAACGCATTCAACCGGAACGCGTCTTCCACTTTTTAAATGTCGTTCTGCCCTTGAGCAAGGCAGCTACACCGGAGAGCTGCTGTTGTGGGTTGTTACAGTGCTGACTCATAACCTCACCTACACCGTGGCATGTCATGTCATGGCAGAGATGTGGGCAGTGCAGCGGTGCCCACCTCTGTTACTCAGAACACATCCTTTCCAAAACCCTGTTCTTTTTCAACACTAAGTTTTAGAAGACCATTCCCTTTTCTGTGTGTAGGGTCAGAGGAAGCCGTGGACTCAGTGCTCTTTCCCTACTGAACCTGTCGGTTTGAAGTCCGTCCTTATTTCTCTCTGACCTATCAGCGGCTTTGAAGTGGCAGGGAATCCTTGGGAATGTGAAATGGCACAGGCTGAGCGTGGGCATGGGGGGGGGGGGGGGGGTCACTGCTTGATGTGTGTGAGTTGTGTGTGTTTGACTCATTTGGTAAAGGCACACACACACACACCTTACTCACCCCCACACACCTCAAATACTGTCCTTCACTATCCACTCAGGCAGTGAATACCCAGTGTTTCCCCTATACGACTAAAACTAGCCACCCAACGCCCTTCCTGGTTCAAATGGTGTGTATATGACTGTTGTGGGAGTCCATGTGGCTTCCGCCGCTGCTAAACTTATCATTTTCAGGATGGTAAAATGTTTTCAGTGTAAACTTAAACAACTAAAACTAGATTTAAAGTATGTAGAAAACATTATGGACCTATATGTTTTTAAATAAGGTCCTCTTTGAGAACTAACAATCTCATAAATTTAAAATACCAAAAATGGCATGGCATGGTGCCCCATTGATTTTGTTATAACGTTTGAGTCACTCCGATAGCATAAGACCGCCACATAAGCCATGGCAAAAAGTGTAGAACTGCAGGAAATTAGCTTTAAAACTATAAAATGTTCTCTCCACCCCATGGCAAAATATGTAAAATTGCAGGAAATTTGCTTTAACCCTTTACACTCATACCTGTATACGAGTTGAAAATGGGCACTGATAAACGGTTAAATTGGAATGCCGTGGCTGTTCAATAACATGCTATACATGCCAGAGCTCTGGCTCTGCGATTCACAGCGCTCTATGGGTTTTGACTGAAAGCCCTTCTGAACTTGAGCTCCTCCCACAACAAAAACTTCCCCCATCCCTCCAACTAATTGGGCAACTTTTGGAAATGTTTTGTTGTCCGAGCGAGGGGAAATGCTGTTAATTAAGAGGACTATGTATTTTGAAAGATGAGACGATGAGGGTTATAACAAATACCACTTTGATGTCATACAAGCAAGCCAAACAGTCCAAATGTGCACTTTACATTTCCATATCATAAAACTTATGTACAATGTGTCAACATTTATGATCACTATGTTGATGTACAGTTACCTGATGACAAGGTGTCATACCCTGGACAGAATGAGCTAGTTTGCCTCTCCCTCAAACCCTCGTCCTTTTTGTTCGTCTTAGGTTGCACCTACACCACATTTCCAATGAATATTCTTATCATCCTCCTGAATGTATCCAAAGTATGTTCTGATCTTGTTATCAACAAATGGAGAGAAAAGTACAGTAAATATTAAAGGCACATAAAATCAACAGCGTAATGTTTGGATTCAGTCTTGTCAACTGTTGTGTCCTTACCTTTGGTCTAATAATTTTCCCATGCCATGGTTATGCATTTCATATTTATTCTGTAAGAAACATTCAAAATGTAGCCCTATCCATATAGGCCAACTCCCACAAGTATAAAGGGTTAAAACAGTAAAATGTCTCTGGGCATGCCTTGCCAGTAATACTTAACCAGTGGGGGCATTTAGGATTATTCTTAGATGGCATTGCTGAGAAGGGTAGATGACGTAAGTGCCCGTTGAAAGCCTAATACATTTAAAGTGAGCTTTGGAAATCAGATAAGTGACTTTAAAGAGAGCCCAAATGGTTCATCTTTAAAGGGCAATTCTGCCCATTTTCAACATCATATTCATTATCTCCCGCACCACACCAGTGTCTACACATGTGAAAACTAGGCGATTCTATGATCTGTGGTTAAAAAGAGAAGAAAAGTCCTAAAAAATGCTTCTCTGTGACATCACAGTTTCTTGCTCCCCACGTCCTCGCGACTCTCGTAATGTTTGAATATCCCTTTTTTAAATGTTTTAATTTTTGATGTCATCGGGTAGAACATTTTACTTTATTTATTTTTCTACAAGACATAGAACTGCACCGTTTTCACATATGTAGAAACTGGCATTGTGCTGGAGATGATATTAAGATGGCTGCCGTTTAGCAAGCTCCAACCCAACTTTGCTATTATGTGATTATTTAGTTGTTTATTTTTACGAAATGTATCCGTTATTATTTCTTACAAACGACAAGAACTCTTGAACATCAGAAAGGCAGTAATATACCCCAATTCCAGCTTCTACTTCGACTCAGGGGGGGATCCTGTAGAGATTTAGGCGAAGGGAAAACCGGCCACCTCTTCCTTATATTCTACTGGCTAATAACCATCACTTGAAAAGATGGATGACCTCTGATCATGGTTTTGCTACCAATGGGACTCTCGGAACTTCAATATTCTCTGCTTTTCAGAAACAGATACCTCCCATAACCTAGATAGTTTGTGTGTATGCATTGATATGTAGGCAACGTGTGCCTTTAAAAAAACAAACGTACGTAGTTCTGTCCTTGAGCTGTTCTTGTCTATTAATGGTCTGTATTATGTCATGTTACATGTTTGTGTGGACCCCATAGAGTCGTTGCTGCTTTTGCAACAGCTAATGGGGATCCTAATAAAATACCTATACCAAAAAAATACCAATGGCTATCCAAATCGATGGACTCTCCATTCACCAGGTGGACAGGACAGTAGAGTCGGGGAAATCAAGGGGGGTTGCCTCTTCATCAACGCCAACGGGTGTGCTAATGCCCGTTTGGCGGAAGTGACGAACCCCCGTCTTGGAATACCTGATGGTCAAATGCCGACCCTTCTACCTCCCAAGGAGGTTTTCAGCTGTTATTGTGACTGCTGTATACATTCCACCTCAGGACAAGAAAAAATAAGCTGGTGCTTAACGAACTGTATAAGGCTATAAAACAAGCAGGAAAACTATACCCAGAGGCTGCCTTTCTGGTTGCCGGTTATTTTAATTTGCCGTCATTAAGACACGTGACACCCAACTTCCATCAACACACCACTAGGGGCGATAAAGTCCTAGACCACTGTTATTCCACCCACAAGCAAGCAAACAAGGCCCTCCCTCGTCCGCCATTCGGCAAATCAGATCATGACTCCGTATTCTTGCTTCCTGTTTACAAGCAGAAGCTGAAAACAGGAAGTACCGCAATTTGCTCTGTTGAGAAATGGTCACCAGATTCAGAGGTTATGCTACAGGACTGCTTTGCTAGCTCTGATTGGAATATGTTTAGAGACTCCACCAATAACATTGACGAGCTAACCACTTCCGTCACCGGCTTAATTAGAAAATGCATTGCGATGTTATACCCACGGTGAGAGTTCGCTGCTTCCCCAATCAAAAGCCCTGGATCAACACAGAAGTTGGCGCTAAAGAGCAGGGCTACGGCACACAGAGCTATCGTAGACAACCCTGATGCTGCAGTCCATTACAGATTACAAAGGAAGACCCAACCGTCGTCTGCCCAACGATGCGTCTCTACCAGACAAACTTTATGCACGCTTTGACAACGTCGAGCAGTCACCGACCCAGAGGATTGGCTGAACTCGCTCTCCGAGGCCAACGTGAGAAGGGTCTTTAAAATCAGGTCAAGGCCCACAAGGCCATGGGCCCCGACTGTATTCCAGGTTGGGTTCTCAGAGCATGCGCAAAACAGCTGGCAGGCATATTCACTGTCATTTTCAACCTCTCCTTGTCCTGGTCTGTAATCCACAAGTTTTAAGATGACCACAATTATTTCTGTTCCCAAGAACTCTAAGGCTTCAGGCCACAATGACTACCACCCTGTAGCACTCACATCTGTAATCATGGAGTGATTTGAGAGGCTGGTTATGGCACACATCTCCATTATCCCAGACACCCTAGATCCACTCCAATTTACATACCGTTCCAACAGATCCATAGACGACGCAATCTCAATTGCTCTCTACACTGCCCTCACCCACCTAGATAAGAGGAATACCTATGTGAGAATGCTGTTCATTCAATACAGCTCAGCGTTCAACACCATTGTCCCCTCCAAGCTCATCACTAACCTTAGGACTCTGGGTCTGAACATCTCCATCCTGGACTTCCTGATGGGCCGACCCCAGGTGGTGTACTCCTTGTTCACCCACGACTGTGTGGCCACGCACGACTCCAACACAATTATTAAGTTCGCTGACGACGGTGGTATGACTGATCACCGGCGACGACAAGTCAGCAGTGTCCTGTCAGTGTGCTGCCGGAACAGCAACCTCAGCATCAGTAAAACCAAGGAGCTGATCGTGGACTACAAGAAACGTGTGGCAAGCACGTTAACATCCACGTCAACTTGGCGGCAGGTAGACAGCTTCAAGTTCCTCAGTGTCCAAATCACTAAAGACATAAAAATGGTCCAAACACACACAGTCGTGAAGCCATGATTGTCTCTTCCCCCTCAGGAGGTTGAAAAAGTTTGGCATGGGCCCTCAAATCCTCAACTGGTTCTACAGCTGTACCATTGAGTAGAGCATATTGGACTGGCTGCATCACTGCTTGGTGTGGCGATGGCAACACCCTCAATCTAACAAAATAGCTACACAGACCCTCTGTGTTAACCTTGTGTTTTTCCTCTCTCTCTCTCTCTCTCTCTCTCTCTCTCTCTCTCTCTCTCTCTCTCTCTCTCTCTCTCTCTCTCTCTCTCTCTCTCTCTCTCTCTCTCTCTCTCTCTCTCTCTCTCTCTCTCTCTCTCTCTCTCTCTCTCTCTCTCTCTCTCTCTCTCTCTCTCTCTCTCTCTCTCTCTCTCTCTCTCTCTCTCTCTCTCTCTCTCTCTCTCTCTCTCTCTCTCTCTCTCTCTCTCTCTCTCTCTCTCTCTCTCTCTCTCTCTCTCTCTCTCTCTCTCTCTCTCTCTCTCTCTCTCTCTCTCTCTCTCTCTCTCTCTCTCTCACACACACACACACACACACATTTATACAGGCTCCACACACCCACATACAAGCTGCTGCTACTCTGTTTATCTTATATCCTGTTGCCTAGTCCCCACAGTGTCCCTGCACATGTAAATATGCTATTGTATCTGACTTAAATATTTCCTGTATGCTTATTTACTTAATTGTGTTTGCTTATGCTTATGCTGTATGCTTATTTCTCTTGTGTTTTTTTTCTAGTAATACATTGTTATTAATTATTGTATTGTTGGGGTTAGAGCTGGCAAGAAAGGCATTTCACTGTATTTGTGCATGTGATATTAAAACTTGAAACTTGATGAAGAAAATGAAGTTGAAAAGTAGTGGAAATGCCCTTTGGAGGTAACAGCGTTTGTATGTTTTTCGAACATGGGCAATGAATAGACTTACAAAATAGATGCACTCGCAAATGAAAATAGACAAAAATAGACAAACAGCATAAGCATGTGCGCATACACATACACAGGAATTTCTCATCATACTGACTGACACAGGTATTCTGAGTAAAGGAGGAATCGGCTTTTAAACCGCACCTGTATTTCCTGTCAACACCTATAGCTATAATTAAAACCTGTATTTCCTGTCAACAACTATAGCTATAATTAAAACCTGTATTTCCTGTCAACACCTATAGATATAATTAAAACCTGTATTTCCTGTCAACAACTATAGCTATAATTAAAACCTGACACGAAATACATGAAAGGAAGCTAGGGTCGCAACATTCCTGGAAACTCTAACAAACCTCCCAGCTTCACCACCAATCCCATTTGGAGAACTCCCGGAATCAGGAGGGAATAAGCAGGGAGGGAATCCTCCAACTGGGGGACTCTCCAGAATTTGACAACCCTAAAAAAGGTAGCCATTATAAGCATGGAATAAAATGTTCTGGGAATGGAGTGTTAGTTACAGGTGTTGTGACAGACGAGACCAGAGGGGAGCTGGTTGATAGACAGCTGCTTCGGAAGCAGGGAAAAACATGGATTCTGACAACTGTATGCGTCTATTGAGAAACAGTACAACAGTGCTGGTCCATACTGTACAGCAGTGGTTCCCAACCAGTTTCAGTACCACCAACTGAATTTCTCTACCCAGAGCTCCCCTGGGCTCCTGAGTGGCGCAGCGATCTAAGGCACTGCATCTCAGCGCTAGAGGCGTCACTACAGACCCTGGTTCGATTCCAGACTGTATCACAACCGGCCGTGTTTGGGAGCCCCATAGAGCGGTGCACAATTGGCCCAACATCGTCCGGGTTTGGGTTTGACCGGGTAGGCCTTCATTGTAAATAAGAATTTGTTCTTAACTGACTTGCCTAGTTAATAAAAGGTTAAATAAAATGTTAATTACCTCATGTACATTTTACCAGTAAGCCTATGATCGCATGAGTCTTCTCATGTACCCCCTGTGGATAGGCCAAGTACCCCCAGGGTCCTAGTATCCCTGGTTGGGAACCACTGCTGTACAGTATGGGATAAGGCCACACAATGGCATAATCACTATATATTCAGGCTCTTGGACAATAACAATATACATTGTGGTATTTTTGCTGTTTAGTGAAGAGTACATAGACAAAGATGGTAACAGTTATGTCATCGCATTTTTTATATTGTCGTACCGCCTGCCCCCACACTAAAGAATAAGCAGCGCTGCCCTTTTGTGAGGGTGCTTGTTTATCCCATGGCTGGGTTCTGTCTTGGGCAGAAGCATAATGCCGGTCTGTTTGGAAAACACAAGGGTTCTCTTCAGGGGGTTTGCCTGGTGGCCACAACCAGAACAAAAGATCACCAAATCAGAGAATAGGACAACACAGTCCGTTCCACACAGCATTTCATCCACTGGAGCACTTCCTCCCTAGCCTGGTCCCTGGTTATTCTGTAGAGCCAACTCTTATGACAATCATCACTGGCGTTGGTCAGACTGGGTAAACAGATCTTGGACCAGGCTACTTCTGATTCCGCCCACCCTCTAATATGGCTATTGTTAACAAGCAAATTATATGCAGTGTGGATTTGGATTAACGTGCAGGGGATCAGACTCACGTGGGGTTGGTTTTGTATCACCGTCAACACCTTCAATTGTGGTCATTCTGAGAACGAGTCATTGAGCTTAATAATCGGAAGCTGTATCCTAATTGGCATGTTTCACCCATTCCTCTCAGCTGATGTGTAGTGAAGCTTCTGGTGCAGTCTAGCTGCCATGACATCACCAAGGTGGGTGCTAGCTAAACATTGGTGGTGGATGAAGGGAGTTACAGCGTAAAGCACTGTATAAATTAAATCCGGTCTTGTTATTATCACCATACAAAAGAACACCTGCAAGACAGTTTTCACATTTCGGTATTCTAGCATGCTGAGGCGGATTATGCAGGATTAACTCCGTGTCCAGGGAGCGCACAAATATTTGATTAATATGTGGGCTGCGGACATTGCAGAATAACTGAGATTCCAGTCAGCAGTCATTCCAAACTCCTTATTGTAATTCTGCAAATTCCTGGTGAGCGTGTCTCTAGGGCTGTTAAGTAAAGTGGATATCTGATGTGAAATAAGCAGTGGTGTAAAGAACTTAAGTAAAAATATTTTAAAGTTCTATTTAAGTAGTTTTTTGGTATGTGTACTTCCCTATTTATTTTGACAACTTTACGTCACTACATTCCTAAATAAAATGTACTTTTTACATTTTCCCTGACACCAAAAAGTAGTCTTTACATTGTGACTGCTCAGCAGGACAGGAAAATGGTCCAAATCACACACTTATCAAGAGAACATAACCTGGTCATCCCTACTGCCTCTGATCTGGAGGACTCACTAAACAGAGAACATCCCTGGTCATCCCTACTGCTTCTGATCTGGAGGACTCACTAAACAGAGAACATAACCTGGTCCTCCCTACTGCCTCTGATCTGGAGGACTCACTAAACAGAGAACATAACCTGGTCATCCCTACTGCCTCTGATCTGGAGGACTCACTAAACAGAGAACATAACCTGGTCATCCCTACTGCCTCTGATCTGGAGGACACACTAAACAGAGAACATCCCTGGTCATCCCTACTGCCTCTGATCTGGAGGACTCACTAAACAGAGAACATAACCTGGTCATCCCTACACTGCCTCTGATCTGGAGGACTCACTAAACAGAGAACATCCCTGGTCATCCCTACTGCCTCTGATCTGGAGGACTCACTAAACAGAGAACATAACCTGGTCCTCCCTACTGCCTCTGATCTGGAGGACTCACTAAACAGAGAACATAACCTGGTCATCCCTACTGCCTCTGATCTGGAGGACTCACTAAACAGAGAACATAACCTGGTCATCCCTACTGCCTCTGATCTGGAGGACACACTAAACAGAGAACATCCCTGGTCATCCCTACTGCCTCTGATCTGGAGGACTCACTAAACAGAGAACATAACCTGGTCATCCCTACACTGCCTCTGATCTGGAGGACACACTAAACAGAGAACATCCCTGGTCATCCCTACTGCCTCTGATCTGGAGGACTCACTAAACAGAGAACATCCCTGGTCATCCCTACTGCCTCTGATCTGGAGGACTCACTAAACAGAGAACATCCCTGGTCATCCCTACTGCCTCTGATCTAGAGGACTCACTAAACAGAGAACATAACCTGGTCATCCCTACACTGCCTCTGATCTGGAGGACACACTCAACACAAATGCTTTGTTTGTAATTTATGTCCGAGTGTGCCCCTGGCTATATGTAAATGTAAACAAAAAATAACAAAAAAAAATTGTGCAGTTTGCTTAATATAAGCAATTTGACATGTATTTTTTTTATACTTAAGTATATTTAAAACCAAATACTTTTAATCAAATAGTACTATACTGGGTGACTATCACTTGAGTCATTTTCAAAACGTATCTCTACTTTTACTCAAGATAATTGGGTACTTTTCCACCACTGGAAATAAGCCAGTGAGCCTGCCTGGCCTCTGCCTCTCCTAGGGACTCCCTCCAGAAAACATGTCCTCACCAGGGAAGTAAAGCACAGCACCTGGGGCTAAGCTTTATGCCAGCCTCTCTGGAGCTTGTGTGGGCAACTAGAGATGTGCGTCGCTGGATTGTTGTGTTACACACTTAAAACAATCAATTATTTGTTCAGCGTTTCATGGCAGACTGGTGTGTGTGTGTATAAACCAAGTTCAGTGACAAAGTTGATGAGGCAGGTGCCTCAGTCCAACATCGCTTATAAAGAACCATCACGTGGTCGTTAAATCCTCACAATTTGCATTTATAGTTTGTTTTGAGGCAACCAAAAATGTGAAGAAAATTACCCAATGAAGAATGCCATTGCCATTCTGCATCTCGGAATTAACCAGGTTCTTACCCCAAGTAACAAATTACGACAAAAGGCGCAGTACAGTACTCAGCCGATGCAACAAGTTGTTGATCATTGCCAGTAAAAAGAGGGCAGTCTTTAGGTTATGAACACTGCCTGCGCTGCCCTGTGAGTGGACTGGCCCTGAGTGGACTGGCCCTGTGAGTGGACTGGCCCTGTGAGTGGACTGGCCCTGTGAGTGGACTGGCCCTGTGAGTGGACTTTATTTCATGTGTAAGAAGCCCTATAATCTCCACCTCTAAATCTAGAATTATGACAATGACGCGCTTGGGAGTATTGTAGTCCAGATGCACTAGAATGGCCTGCTGGGTAATTTGACTACTTGGGGATTATAACTGAGTCATCCTTCTTTGCGTTCTTAATTCCAATCCGCCTTCCTGCTACAACAGATAAAACACAAATGTGCTTGAGTGGCCTTTCATTTTTTTAAAGGTCACATGAAGCCGTTTTTATCTCAATTTCAAATCATTTCTGGGTAACAATGAAGTACCTTAATGTGATCGTTTTTGACCATTTCCATTGAAAACTAACAAAAATAGCTTCTTAGCAAAGAACAATTTCTCAAGCTAGAATTTAGCTAGGACTGTCTGGTAGTGGTCTAATTGGGGAGGAGAAAACTGAAAACTAGCTATTATTGGCAGAGAGTTTTTTCTAACTCTTTCTTATTGGTCTATTAACCAATTTACTGCTTGGTGATGTCACTAGGCAGGCCAAAACTCCATCCCACCAAAACAGCCTGAAATATCAGGTAGTCTTTTCTAACAGCTCTTACACTAAAAAGGACATTACCATAATTTTCACAATTTCACAGAATTATTCTAACCTCATGGTATGGAAGTATATATAAAACACAGGCAAATCACGTTTTTGACTGCACTGGGCCTTTAAGGGAAATCTCCTGACCATCTGTGGTAATGGGCTTACAACTCTACCGTTCACACAACAAGAGTGCAGCATCAATGCAAGTTTGTCCTCGCAGCCCAGCTAGATTATAAAGATATACTGTAGAACGAGGTTAATGCAACGGTAGTAGACAAGAGTCTACTACGTTGTTAAGACCTTAACCGTTACCTCATCGAAAAATAAAGGTTCTGATAAAGTCATTAACAGTCTTGGGAACAGAGCTTCCAAATGAATAGTAAACCAAGGAGTACTATAGAGAACCAAAAGAGAATGTTGTTGTTTTAACACGTTTCCATTTTTTGCCTGCATCAGATGGATACAGGATTAGATAACCTATTACATAATGTACGGTTTTCAACTTTTAATGTATGTGTGTCAGACCACTACTGATGACACACACAAAATACGTAGCCTGATCCCAGATCTGTTTGTGCCATCATGACAACTCCGCATCACTTATTGTCATGCCCAAACCAGTTTGTCTTGACAATGAGCAATAGTTGTCAAGAGCACAAACAGACCTGGGATTAGTCTACAAAATAGGTGTTTTAAGTATATGACCTCAGGAGTTGCTCTACCTGCATCCAGGATGGACGTAATGGGATGAACTTTGTTGAAATAGTTTTTGGCACTTGCAGAACAGTGTGGGGCAGTGACGGTAGGGTGAGGACAACTGACCCTCGTAGGACTGTCTCAGAAAGGGACATGTTCATCTCTTGGAGTCATTCCCAGTGTACTGACCCTATTCTTGCTCAGACCAATGGGGCCAGATTAACCTAATCCCTGCTGCTAGGTGAGGTCAAGAGACCGGCTCTTGATCCTGATGCAGTGGTGTCCCCTGGGAAAGGGCCCACTAGTAGCTACTGAAAAAGCCATCGGCTTTCAAATAAACTGTAACCTTGGCACACTCCTAGGATCACAGCATTTCCTCACTTGGTTCACTTCACCGGGAGTGGTAGCATATGAGACACAGTAAGTATAGGAGACGGGGGGACAGACAGAACTATAAAACGTCAATGAATGCAGACATCAAAGCTAAAGTATAGCATTTCAAAGAGAGAAGGAATGTGTTGGAGCTCTTTTTTGGGTCCCCACAAACCATGACACATTTCTCGAGGAAGAGAGACAGATGATTGTGACTCGTAACTCTTGGCAAAGGGAAGGATCTCCAACTAGGGCTTCCTAATAGAGTCAAAAGTGGCCCTGAAACGCCTACCGCCGCGGCTCTGAAACGCCTACCCTGAAATGCCTACCACCGCGGCCCTGAAACGCCTACGGCGGCTGGATCTAAATTTCAGCTGGAAGACCATTACTGCTCAAATGCTCGTGGATCCCTGTGGCAAACACACATTGGTTATATTACTTAAGTTATGAAGTGCGTGATTATCTTATTTCTTTTCGACCTTCTTTCTAAAGTGTCGCCTTCCCCCGGCCTGTACCTCGCTAACTCAGGTGTGGGTTTTCCTATTCCAGGAAAAAAACACAAAAAGGAACAGCCCAAAAAGGAACAGTCCTATTATGACTCCTGCCGTGAGGGCTGGCCTAGGAGCTGTACAACATAGGTGAACTCTCCAACCACACTGTGTCCTGCGACTGCTACCAGCTAACAGGAAAACAAAAACAGATTACCACTAAACCTTATTTCCCTCACAATGATCTAATGCGAGGTAAAACACTGGCTTGGTCCTATAAAAAAAAAAAAAAATCCTCCCTAAAAATGGAACTGGGCTCGCACATGGGTTATTCATGAACATTTCTGAACGTCTGATGATACGGTTATGAAATTAGTGTTTTGTTCCTACATTGCAAATGATAAGCGCTTCAATGTTCCAGGGCCAGTGCTTACCGACACTACAAAACCTTATATTTGTTACAGCCTAGAACCAATGCTGCTTTCATCACAGTGTGCCACAGAGACTGACCTTAGTGGTAACCATCGACTTACTTTTTTACGCTCTCTAATTCAATTCTCAAACTGCGGTCCCATTTTGTTCCGAATTCCACAAAGATTATTTTTGGGCAGTTAGGCAGTGACTCCATTTTCACATTCACCTTTACATTTGAACTAATAACTGATCATGCATTAGAATGATAGGATAATCTATAGATGGACCGGGCAAGGTAATACCGAAGGAGGTGTGGCACTGTTACTTAACACTGTAATTAAGAGGGTCTCGGACCCTGAACATGTGACCCGAGATTAGCGACGTAGAGTAAAGAAAGAACTTCGTCACTGACCATAAGACCACCACTCTACAGTTACAACTGGAATCCACAGACAAAAAGACTGGTGTGTGAGACTCCAGACAGCAGATACTCCATGACCTTGACTATCTTGTTAAAAATTGCTCCTTGTCCTCTACACATGTAGATGCTGGATGGTGGGATATTGTATCACCATCTGCATTATTTACCAGACAGTAGCCTGGCCCTCTTTGAAGTCACGTAGATCGCCTCGTCGCTCTCTTTTTTATATTTTTTATATTAAGCGTTCTTACAAAAACTCACGCCGTACCAAACGTCCGTTAACCTTTAGACGTACACAACAGGTCAAAAGTTTGAGAACACCTACAATACTCATTCAAAGGTGTTTCTTTATTTTTATGTTCTACATTGTCGAACAAAAAAATAAAAAAATAACACGTATGGACTCATGTAGTAACCAAAAAAGTGTTGAAACAAATCTAAATATATTTTATATTTGAGATTCTTCAAAGTAGCCACCCTTTGCCTTGATGACAGATTTGCACACTATTGGCATTCTCTAAACTAGCTTCATGAGGTAGTCACCTCTCTCAACCATCATGCGCTATGATGAAACTGGTTCTCATGAGGACCACCACAGGAATGGAAGACCCAGAGTTACCTCTGCTGCAGAGGATAAGTTCATTAGAGTTACGAGCCTCAGAATTTGCAGCCCAAATAAATGCTTCACAGAGTTCAAGTAACAGACACATCTCAACATCAACTGTTCAGAGGAGACTGTGTGAATCAGGCCTTCATGGTCAAATTGCTGCAAAGAAACCACTACTAAAGGAAACTAATAAGAAAATTGAGACTTGCTTGGGCCAAGAAACACAAGCAATGGACATTTGTCCTTTAGTCTGGATTCCAAATGGGAGATTTTTCGTTCGAACCACTGTGTCTTTGTGAGACGCGGTGTGGATGAACGGCTGATCTCAGCATGTGTATTTTCCACTGTAAAGCATGGAGGAGGAGGTGTTATGGTGTGGGGGTGCTTTGCTGGTGACACAGTCTGATTTATTTAGAATTCAAGGCACACTTAGCCAGCATGGCTACCACAGCATTCTGCAGCGATACGCCATCCCATCTGGGTTGGGCTTAGTGGGACAATCATTTGTTTTTCAACAGGACAATGACCCAACACACCTCCAGGCTGTGTAAGGAATATTTTACCAAGAAGGAGAGTGATGGAGTGCTGCATCAGATGACCTGGCCTCCACAATCCCGACCTCAACCAAATTGAGATGATTTTGGATGAGTCGGACCGCAGAGTGAAGGAAAAGCAGCCAATGAGTGCTCAGCATATGTGGGAACTCCTTCAAGACTGTTGGAAAAGCATTCCAGGTGAAGCTGGTTGAGAGAATGCCATGAGTGTGCAAAGCTGTCATGGCTATTTGAGAATCTCAAATATAAAATATATTTTGATTTGTTTAACACTTTTTTGGTTACTACATGATTCCATATGTGTTGTTTCATAGTTTTGATGTCTTTACTATTATTCTATAATGTAAAAAAAAGAGAAAAACCCTTGAATGAGCAGGTGTTCTAAAAATTTTGACTGGTAGTGTACGAGATACCATACCCGGTCTCAGGGATGGCTAACTCTGGAAATCCCTCTGGTCTCCTCAGAGTTAGTTAAACTGCTTTTAATTTATTTGCACCCCATGTATAGAACAATCTACAGAGTTCCTTACAACAGGATCTTAGGCAGTCCTACATGTTGATTGAAGACCTCCTTGCTTATGAATGTGATTGTTTTTCTTTAATGTATTTGTATTCTATTGTATTTTGTAAATCATGTGATTTGAGAAAGAGACCCTGGCCTCAATGGGACTCCCTGTTAAACAAAGCAAAACAATTATAATACAAAAATAAATCCTCTGTAAGGGACATGTAACTGTCTTGACAGGGATTTGTTTTTGCAAATATATTTTTTTGTGAGACAAGGGCATCAATGAACTAAACATGTGATATTTTCACATACAAATCGCCACTTTTTAGGGTTTTTCTTGCAGGATTAGTTGTAGTCTTGTAAACCAAATAGGTAGCATAATCACAATTCATTAAAGCATGCTGAATATGACTAATGAATAATGGAAAGTTGATAAAAGTTGATTTGCTCACTATGAGGCTTGCCATCACAAACAAATACGTTTTTAAAAAGATAAGTTCATAACAGAAGCGTCCCATTAGTGCAATCAAAAAGGGTACATTCAACGTCCTTAAAAATGACTACAAACCTTAATATCTTTCCTCTGGAAAAACTCCAAGAAACTCCTTCAAAAATCCTGATTGATGTCTTTAAAACATAATCAAATCCCTCTTTTATCAAAAATGTTCGACCCTCACAGCATTCCCATTCATCAAATCAGATTGTCTGTATCCTCAGCCAAAACACACCTGCCTCCCTTCGCTGGTGGAAAAACTTCTATCCAATTAGTGTTAGTTCAGAGGGAACTGACAGCATAAAGCCTGCGGTCTGCACTGATCTGCAGGCAGGCTAGAGGTTCCACTCACACTGATCACTGCAGTCGTAGACAGCTCAGTACAGCGGCAGCCAGTCTATCCCTACTCTGCTGTCTGGAAGGTTAGGGCTTGTAAAAAAACAACAGTGCAATATGAATCTTAAAGTGTGATGTGGAGGATATATGTCTAAGTGTTTGCAAGGTCACAAACTAGAAGGAATGGTGGTGGAAAAAAATATTCAAATTTGACTCATTTATTTAGTCAAATTCTTAGTCTAATATACTGTAGTGTGGTTTGACATTAAGAGACAGGGTTGTTAGCAGAGGCACTTACAGTAGCCTGCTGTAATCAGATAAGCAGGACACCAGTGAAGTGCAGCCAGCAAACTCCCCCTGGTGCATTCCTCTAAAAGTACAGTGGAGCTTCTAAGTAACTTGGTATTCCTCCATAACACACATCAGACCCAATATTACATTATTTATTTACAATGACCTAAATAGTACATCTCAGTGAGGTATCACATGAGTGTACTGCAGAACAAGTATCCTCTTTCATGGCCAAATATGATGCACTTGACTCACCCAATCGAAGACAAATCACTAGTCAATCATTTATGCCATATGAGATTATTAATGCAATATATTCTATATAAAATCACATCAGAACAATTAATCCATGTTCGAGCGTAGAAGAATGAGGAAAACATTTGCCAAGAAAAAAATGTATGTCCCTGTACATCCTACCTAACTTTCCATTGTGTTTGTTAATGGCTCCTGTTTACACTCACAACATACAGTACTAGAAGGCTTGTATAGTACGGCCTGCCCACCAAATCCACTTAAACCATTTACCTACTTCAAGTCTCTCTCTCTCTCAGCAACATAACATCACTGCCACAGACACCATTGATTGGTCAAAACATTGAGTCTCCAAATGGTTCAAGCACACAGAGGAGGGCAAAAACTCCCTTCACAATTCACAGCGCTGCATGTTGCTAGTTCCTGTCAACTGCAGCTTCTCCCAGAAACCACAGCAATACTTGCTGACTTGATAAGTAGCAGTGTTAGCAACATAAACAGTGTGAACATGATACTATAATATACCATGCTAACAGTTGTCTGGGCATTCAAATTCAATGTCTGAGCTGAACAGTTTGTGAGTTTGGGGTTCAAAAACTGCTTTCCAACCATGTGTCATGTCATGTGTGCTTAGCAACCTAATAGTCTGGGCAGCAGTACACACTTTGTTTATTCCTAACTGAAACTGAATATACAGAATATCTGCAAAGGGGCTTTAAATATGAGGTGCCATGAACTTTGGATTCTCAGAGCTGGTGAGCCTGTTTGGACAAGAAACATGGTTTCATTTATACGTCTGATTTATTAAAAACGATATCAGAGGTAATCCTCCCTGAAAGCATGTGTTCCACCGCAGTTGAGACTCAGATTTACAATAGATTTGAACCTATGAATATTTCAGCTAGTGGGCTCTCAGACCTATTCCACAGCCAAACCCAATTTGGCCTATGTTCTTTCCATGTCTGGATGTAAGTGTGGAGCGTTCTGGGCTCTAGAGACTGTAAAAACAAGCCATGGTACATACTATACAGTATAGTGGTCAGATGGGTATCGAATGTCATGTCAGTCTGATTACAAATTAATTCCTTTTGCCGCCGCGAAGACGTAGGAACATCATCAGGGCGTCTAATTTTACTTTTCTTGATCTCTTACGTTCTTCCTCGATACTATCCTGACCACCCACCCACTCTTTGGAAACCTTGGTGTTGAGCTGATGATTGCTTGGAAGATGCTTGCTGGGTTTGTGTAATGAAAGAAAGCGGTCTGACAGGCATCGTGCTGGACTACCCCTCCAACAAATCATCCCTCGGCATGAGGTGGTATTTGCGGAATGCCCTCCTCCCTGTGTCTCATGGGCCAGGTGATGCTATGAGATGGATGGAGAACCAGAATTAAGTCTTTCCTCCATGTTATCAGAGGCAACACACTACAACACACTGGGACTATCATACAAAACAGGATAACAGAGTAACCAAGACTGCCAAATTGATCAAAATAGTGAAACACAGTGTAGGGAAATTGGTCAAGTTTCAAGGGTATTTTGTCATAATTCAGGCCAACATTCAGTTTCAGTGAGGGGAAGACTTACCTCCGTCTCTTCTGTGCCATTTTCACACATTCTGCTTTACCCTGCATTGATTACGGTCTCTGAATTCTGTAGAGTGGTTATAGTAGGCTAGCTAATCAGCTCCATTTCAGCTGAAAATGCAACGTCTGGCATAATGTCACCAAAACACTCTAGGTAAAAGGTGCTGATCTTTTAATCTCCTTTCAAATGTGCTGAGAAAACATTCCCGGAGCAGGCATTTTTAAAACAGCCAGCAAAATGTTCTCAAAAACACTGTGCATTAATAATTCTCTTAATGCCATTTATCTAACCAAATCCCAATGTCAAGAGGAGACCTTGGACTGAGCTTATGTCATTTTCGCACCTTCACTGCTGACAGACAATTCTCGACAGTTGGAGCCTTAACTTAACTCAGTCTTAACTGAGGGAAACTCAAACTGGGGACCTAGTCATCAAACTGGAGACCTAGTCATCAAACTGGGGACCTAGTCATCAAACTGGGGACCTAGACATCAAACTGGGGACCTAGACATCAAACTGGGGACCTAGACATCAAACTGGGGACCTAGACATCAAACTGGGGACCTAGACATCAAACTGGGGACCTAGTCATCTACCGTAAGAGGTTAAGAGGAAATATGGGGTGCCATAAACCATTTTATTCTACGCTACCATCAGGACCGCTGAGTTTGTGTTTTTATAGCCATAAATCAGTCACAATGATGAATGTTTTTCAATATAGGCCTACTTTCAGGGTATTGAATAGGCCTACTGGCAGCAATTCATGCACCTCCTTAATGAAGTGAAGCAAATTTAAAATAAGCAAATCACTATTTTTAACTTCCCATCAATGCTGTTCTATGTTTCTGCAAGGCATTTTATTTAGACATTTATTAACTAAAGCCCATTGAAACCAAATCAAAGCTTATTGGTAGTGTACACATTTGTTGTGTACACAAAGTTGGAAGCACAGAATTGTCTAGAATATCCTTTTATGCTGTTAAGATTTCCCTTCACTGGAACTAAGGGGCCTAGCCAGAACCATGAAAAACAGCCCCAGACCATTATTCCTTCTCCACCAAACTTTACAGTTGACACTATGCAGTCGGGCATGTAGTGTTCTCCTGGCATCAGCTGAACCCAGATTCGACCATTGAACTTCCAGATGGTGAAGCGTGATTCATCACTCCATAAAACCTGTTTCCACAGCTCCAGAGTCCAATGGCGGCGAGCTTTACACCACTCCAGCCGATGCTTGGCATTGAGCATTATGATCTTAGGCTTGTGTGCGGCTGCTCGGCCATGGAAACCCATTTCATGAAGTTTCCGACGAACAGTTCTTGTGCTGACGTTACTTCCAGAGAGAGTTTGGAACTCGGTAGTGAGTGTTGCAGAGGACAGACGTTTTTTATGCGCTACGCATTTCAACACTCAGCGGTCCCGTTCTGTGAGCTTGTGTGGCCAATCACTTTGCGGCTGAGACGTTGTTGCTCCTAGATGTTTCCACTTCACATTAACAGCGCTTACAGTTGACCTGGGCAGCTCTGGCAGGGCAGAAATTTTATGAACTGACTTGTTGGATGACGGTGCCACGTTGAATGTCACTGAGCTCTTCGGTAAGGCCATTCTACTGGCAACTGTCATGATGTTGGCTTGATGGGGGAGGTTTATGTCCCCCATAAATACCTTTCCCCTTTTTCCTCTCTCTACACCGATGTGACTATTGAAAATCCCTTTGTTAACATGGAGAGTCTGGTGACATCAAAAGATGGGAAATGGAACCATGTTTCGGTAATCCAACCAGTTGAAAATATGCATTGGTACTTAATGAATATGATCTCAGATCAGTTGTTGTCTGAGACATTATTACTAATGACAGGATGACATAAACGCTATCTTGGAAAGTCGACACATTCTAGTTATCAGATTCATATGGAATTGTGCAATTTAAATATGAAATTATTTGTGAAAAGATGAAATGTAATTTTATCTTCTTAATGAGAGAACGGTTTGTCAGAAGAACACCACTCTGCTCACTCAGAGGCCCCGCCCATGTGAACAGACACTGGGTGTAAACTATGAAACACGGCCCTCTCTCCCAATCCTATATAAGGCCCTTGACAAAAATGTAACTTTCTGTTCCGAGGACGTTAGGGCGACGGTCCTACGTTAAAAGGGCTCAGATTACCTGTTCCAAGGACCTGCGGACTGGCAGTCCCCACGTTGAAAGGACAAAGACCACCTACAGAACTAAGCCAACATCAGCAAGAACCTAACGCAATTGGCATCGAATTTCAATGTGAAGGTGACGACCTACACGTCGGAAGGATGAATTTCGACTATACAAGCCAGAATATAGCATCAGCTTAAAGTACGGCAACTTGGTATGAACTTTGAACTCTTATTCACTAAAGAAGTGCTACCCCCTCCGCCCCTCTAAACGGGGGCTAGGAGAGGACGGACAGAGTAGCCATTCTGCCACCCTCCAGTTCACCACTAGACAGTCTTCAGAGGACCAGAGATCCATGCTGGACAACCCGGCCTATGATCTATGATAATTTACCGAAGTGCAGCACAGAGTAAATATTTATTGCATTTTCCTTTTTCAAATGGGCGGTAATTTAGAATGCATAAGATACTGTATTTGTGACAGCATAGCTTCTCCCTTTGTTACTCAGTCTTCCCGCTCTTTCACTCAAACCCAACCCTCTTTCCTTTGTGTAACCAGCCATCATGTTGGCTCCGTCCACCAGGGACGTTTTTTTTCTTTATGACATAATTTGTAATCAATGTATGATCCATTCTGTGTGATTATTTAGGTATTTAGTAAATAAGTCATTCAACCAAATTTTATATTGCTGATTCAACTTGTTAGCCAGGGTTCGTGAAGATAACTAAGAATTTACAACTTTCAGATGAGACTAAATAAAGTGACGATTAAATATTGACTGCTACTGATGTAAAAGATTACTAGGTCTTTAAGAGTTTATTCGGAAGATAACAGCTCTATAAACATTCTTTCGTGGTGCCCCGACTTTCTAGTTAATTACATTTACCTGATTAGCTTAATCAGGTAATAGTAATTACAGAGACATTATTTTATAGAATAGCATGTCATATCACTTAATCTGGCATAGCTGAAGCACGACACACTGTTTGTCTATGGAGATTGCATGGCTGCATGCCCGATTTTATATGCCTGTCAGCAAGGGGTGTGGCTGAAATAGCGGAATCACATACATTTGTATATATAGTGTAAGTCAGCATGTTACACAAAGATAGAGGGGAACAGCATGCACATACTCCTGAGGGATTCACAGGCTGCTGTCACTACCAGTGGCAAATGTCTTTATAGTGTACAACATTATGCAGCCAAAGAGTTAACCTAGTTATTAAACACACTGAGTGCTGAGCAGACAGTTGAAGACAATCACAGACTTATAATAAAACAGATTTTACAGGAGAAATACTAGAATACAAATTACATTCATACTGGCCCTCTGCATTAGGTCTCTCTCTGCAATTACCAACGAGAAGAGGTAGAGATTAAGACTGTAAACCAGCCTCAAGACACTAACTATCATTCATGCAGACGTTCCACCGACATGAATAATAACACACAGCCTTAAATGGATGTCATAAATTCACTTCCAGACAATAATTTAGTCAGAACACGCTCTTCAGGCCTGGAGGTGAGCCAATGAGAATATTCTGTAGTTGGAGCACTGTTCTGTACAATCTCCCTACAAAGATGTTATTGTATTTCACGTTTTTTTAATCCAAAAGTATGAGCTCACCTCTCTTCACCTTTCAGCTAAGTGTATGTGGTGACAGAACTAGAAGCATTCCAGTGTTCCAGACTCCCTGTCCGTCTGTCTTCAGATAGGAACCATTACAAATCCCATGGCAGGAGGCCATACCTCCCCCTGGCTGCATTAAAAACAGGACAGGTCACTAGGCTCTCTCTGTAAAGCAGACGACAGGTCACTAGGCTCTCTCCGTAAAGCAGACAACAGGACAGGTCACTAGGCTCTCTCCGTAAAGCAGACAACAGGACAGGTCACTAGGCTCTCTCCGTAAAGCAGACAACAGGACAGGTCACTAGGCTCTCTCCGTAAAGCAGACAACAGGTCAGGTCACTAGGCTCTCTCCGTAAAGCAGACAACAGGTCACTAGGCTCTCTCCGTAAAGCAGACAACAGGACAGGTCACTAGGCTCTCTCCGTAAAGCAGACAACAGGACAGGTCACTAGGCTCTCTCCGTAAAGCAGACAACAGGACAGGTCACTAGGCTCTCTCCGTAAAGCAGACAACAGGACAGGTCACTAGGCTCTCTCCGTAAAGCAGACAACAGGACAGGTCACTAGGCTCTCTCCGTAAAGCAGACAACAGGACAGGTCACTAGGCTCTCTCCGTAAAGCAGACAACAGGACAGGTCACTAGGCTCTCTCCGTAAAGCAGACAACAGGACAGGTCACTAGGCTCTCTCCGTAAAGCAGACAACAGGACAGGTCACTAGGCTCTCTCCGTAAAGCAGACAACAGGACAGGTCACTAGGCTCTCTCCGTAAAGCAGACAACAGGACAGGTCACTAGGCTCTCTCCGTAAAGCAGACAACAGGACAGGTCACTAGGCTCTCTCCGTAAAGCAGACAACAGGACAGGTCACTAGGCTCTCTCCGTAAAGCAGACAACAGGACAGGTCACTAGGCTCTCTCCGTAAAGCAGACAACAGGACAGGTCACTAGGCTCTCTCCGTAAAGCAGACGACAGGACAGGTCACTAGGCTCTCTCCGTAAAGCAGACGACAGGACAGGTCACTAGGCTCTCTCCGTAAAGCAGACGACAGGTCACTAGGCTCTCTCCGTAAAGCAGACGACAGGTCACTAGGCTCTCTCCGTAAAGCAGACGACAGGTCACTAGGCTTTCTCCGTAAAGCAGACGACAGGTCACTAGGCTTTCTCCGTAAAGCAGACGACAGGTCACTAGGCTCTCTCCGTAAAGCAGACAACAGGTCACTAGGCTCTCTCCGTAAAGCAGACAACAGGTCACTAGGCTCTCTCCGTAAAGCAGACGACAGGTCACTAGGCTCTCTCCGTAAAGCAGACGACAGGTCACTAGGCTCTCTCCGTAAAGCAGACAACAGGACAGGTCACTAGGCTCTCTCCGTAAAGCAGACAACAGGACAGGTCACTAGGCTCTCTCCGTAAAGCAGACAACAGGACAGGTCACTAGGCTCTCTCCGTAAAGCAGACAACAGGACAGGTCACTAGGCTCTCTCCGTAAAGCAGACAACAGGTCACTAGGCTCTCTCCGTAAAGCAGACAACAGGTCACTAGGCTCTCTCCGTAAAGCAGACGACAGGTCACTAGGCTCTCTCCGTAAAGCAGACAACAGGACAGGTCACTAGGCTCTCTCCGTAAAGCAGACAACAGGACAGGTCACTAGGCTCTCTCCGTAAAGCAGACAACAGGACAGGTCACTAGGCTCTCTCCGTAAAGCAGACAACAGGACAGGTCACTAGGCTCTCTCCGTAAAGCAGACGACAGGTCACTAGGCTCTCTCCGTAAAGCAGACAACAGGACAGGTCACTAGGCTCTCTCCGTAAAGCAGACAACAGGACAGGTCACTAGGCTCTCTCCGTAAAGCAGACAACAGGACAGGTCACTAGGCTCTCTCCGTAAAGCAGACAACAGGACAGGTCACTAGGCTCTCTCCGTAAAGCAGACAACAGGACAGGTCACTAGGCTCTCTCCGTAAAGCAGACAACAGGTCACTAGGCTCTCTCCGTAAAGCAGACAACAGGACAGGTCACTAGGCTCTCTCCGTAAAGCAGACAACAGGACAGGTCACTAGGCTCTCTCCGTAAAGCAGACAACAGGACAGGTCACTAGGCTCTCTCCGTAAAGCAGACAACAGGACAGGTCACTAGGCTCTCTCCGTAAAGCAGACAACAGGACAGGTCACTAGGCTCTCTCCGTAAAGCAGACGACAGGACAGGTCACTAGGCTCTCTCCGTAAAGCAGACGACAGGTCACTAGGCTCTCTCCGTAAAGCAGACAACAGGACAGGTCACTAGGCTCTCTCCGTAAAGCAGACAACAGGACAGGTCACTAGGCTCTCTCCGTAAAGCAGACAACAGGACAGGTCACTAGGCTCTCTCCGTAAAGCAGACAACAGGACAGGTCACTAGGCTCTCTCCGTAAAGCAGACAACAGGACAGGTCACTAGGCTCTCTCCGTAAAGCAGACAACAGGACAGGTCACTAGGCTCTCTCCGTAAAGCAGACGACAGGACAGGTCACTAGGCTCTCTCCGTAAAGCAGACGACAGGACAGGTCACTAGGCTCTCTCCGTAAAGCAGACGACAGGTCACTAGGCTCTCTCCGTAAAGCAGACGACAGGTCACTAGGCTCTCTCCGTAAAGCAGACGACAGGTCACTAGGCTTTCTCCGTAAAGCAGACGACAGGTCACTAGGCTTTCTCCGTAAAGCAGACGACAGGTCACTAGGCTCTCTCCGTAAAGCAGACAACAGGTCACTAGGCTCTCTCCGTAAAGCAGACGACAGGTCACTAGGCTCTCTCCGTAAAGCAGACAACAGGACAGGTCACTAGGCTCTCTCCGTAAAGCAGACAACAGGACAGGTCACTAGGCTCTCTCCGTAAAGCAGACAACAGGACAGGTCACTAGGCTCTCTCCGTAAAGCAGACAACAGGACAGGTCACTAGGCTCTCTCCGTAAAGCAGACAACAGGACAGGTCACTAGGCTCTCTCCGTAAAGCAGACAACAGGTCACTAGGCTCTCTCCGTAAAGCAGACAACAGGTCACTAGGCTCTCTCCGTAAAGCAGACAACAGGACAGGTCACTAGGCTCTCTCCGTAAAGCAGACAACAGGACAGGTCACTAGGCTCTCTCCGTAAAGCAGACAACAGGACAGGTCACTAGGCTCTCTCCGTAAAGCAGACAACAGGACAGGTCACTAGGCTCTCTCCGTAAAGCAGACAACAGGACAGGTCACTAGGCTCTCTCCGTAAAGCAGACGACAGGTCACTAGGCTCTCTCCGTAAAGCAGACAACAGGTCACTAGGCTCTCTCCGTAAAGCAGACGACAGGTCACTAGGCTCTCTCCGTAAAGCAGACAACAGGTCACTAGGCTCTCTCCGTAAAGCAGACAACAGGTCACTAGGCTCTCTCCGTAAAGCAGACGACAGGTCACTAGGCTCTCTCCGTAAAGCAGACGACAGGTCAATAGGCTCTCTCCGTAAAGCAGACGACAGGTCACTAGGCTGTGTTAGGAAAGGGAAAGGAAAAGGGGGATACCTAGTCAGTTATACAACTGAATGCATTCAACTGAAATGTGTCTTCTGCATTTAACCCAACCCCTCTGAATCAGAGAGGTGCGGAGGACTCCAATCAACATCCACGTCTTCAGCGCCCGGGGAACAGTGGGTTAACTGCCTTGCTCAGGGGCAAAAACGACAGATTTTTACCTTGTCAGCTCGGGGATTTGATCCAGCAACCTTTTGGTTACTGGCCCAGTAACAGTTCAGAGTGCTGCACTTTTCACAAATATTCTAAGCTACAAAAAAGAGAAGTAGGGAAGACAAGCTTCACTGATGGCAATCATTTTAGAACTTGTAAAGATCATCTAACTACATGTAGTCCTACCTGTCGGGAAAAATAACATTAGGCCTTATGCTGACAAATAAAATACATGTTCTCAATGAAGGAGGAGAAAGACACCATCTGCTGTCGAAAAATTAGGCTTGGGAGGTATACCGTATATTCAGTATACTGGGGTGTTTGGAAAATAACCACAGGATGGTTTTTCCAATACTGTTGAAACTATTTCTTTGAAGTTTTTCCAATACATTTTACTATTTGTAGCAACTTTTAAAACAAATCCCTGCAGTCAACTTGTGAAATAGGTTAGGAGATAAAGCAGATTGCGTTCTTAAATTTCACCCGTCACATTATTTTACATTATAAAGCTCACCGTAGTTCCCCAGAACAGTTGAGCTAGTCACGTGTTTGTTTGTAAATATCACAACAGGAGAAAGCTGGAGCAGGGGAGTCCAGCTGTGTATTGACAGGGGTCATGTTTTATATTGAAAGTCAGTGTTTTTTTTGCTTCAACAGAGTGATCAGGGACGTGCAACTATAGTTTTCCTTCACAGAAAATACATTAGTGCAACAGATTCGGCAGAAAATAGGTAATTTTCATCAGATCACAACAGAAGTGCAACGCTAGTTGCGAGCCGTTTCAGGAAGCTAGGCGTATGTCACACGTCACCACCACAGGTAGAACAATGACAGATATTTCCCCGGATCTATAAAATGTCAAGCCACCGCTTGGCGTTTCCACTCACTACCAAATATGGTAATGAGAGGAAGCCCAGTATCCGGAGAAGGCACAATGAGATGGATTTTGGCCGACATTCTGCAAATGTTCTCATCGATGAAACATTTAATCTCAATACAGTTTTCTTTTCTCAAAAACTAGAATCTGTTACAAACAGAGTGGACACATTTTTGTAGACTTTACCCTTTGACAACGTTTTTAAAAACTTGCATTGCTGAGAAGGAGAGCAAAGACGAATTTTAGTTACAGTATTGCACACGCGCACTTCACAGAGTAGGTGTTCCCTCACGGAAATATGCAAATGTATGCTTGAACGCTCCAATACAATCTCACTAGCTCTTGCTTGGCTCTGCCCACCTTGCTTGTTCTGCCCACTAGGACTAATTTGTTCCCATTGAAAATGACAGGCTGAGGTCTATCTTGGGTTAGTTATAAAACATTGTGCTCTGGTATTGTGCCTGGCAGACTATGCACAAGCTCCATCAGTCTGGACCTTCCCTTCATGATCACAGGCCACACCAAGTTTGAACCTGACTGGTGCTTCGGCCTCATCAAGCAGCGCTTCAGACAGACCAGAGAACACTGTCAGAGATTCCAGGTGTGGTGAAGGACAACACTGACAGGGGTCAACATCCCACAGCTGGTTGGACTGGAGGATGGTACGGTGCTGGTGGAAAGCTATGGCTGGCAACAACACCCGACTCCCTACTTCAGGCCACTGCCACATATCAAGCAGTACCAGCACTTCAGGTGAATATCATTTTCATCGTATAAGGTTATCATTATCTAACCTTGGGAGGTGAATTGATGTTATGCAAGGTTGTAAATGTCATCCATCACCAGGATCTCTGATATGGTTATTGATATGGTTCTTGTATATTATTTTGTTCTTTCTCGACTGACACTTTTTTGATCTGGACACTTTCTAGTTTTGATATCGCTACTATCAGTGGTGGGAAAAGTGCCCAATTCTCATCCTAGAGTCAAAGTAAAGATACCTTAACAGAAAAGTAAACCTAAAAGTGAAAATCACCCAGTAAAATACTACTTGAGTAAGTCTAAATGTATTTCGTTTTATCAAAAAATAAATGTAGTTGCTAAAATATACTTAAGTATCAAAACTAAAAAGTATGAATAATAACAAAATCCTTATATTAAGCAAACCAGACGGCACAAATGTCTTTATTTATGGATAGCCAGGGGCACACTCCAACACTCCAAACAAAGCATTTGTGTTTAGTGAGTCGGTCAGATCAGAGGCAGTAGGGGTGACCAGGGATGTTCTCTTGATAAGTGTGTGGATTTGACCATTTTCTGTTCTGCTAAGCATTCAAAATGTAACAAGTACTTTAGGGTGTCAGGGAAAATGTAAGGAGTAGAAAGTATTTTTGTATTCATTTTATTTTAATTAGCAAAGTAAAAGTTGTAAAAAATATAAAATAGTAAAGTATAGATACCCTAAAAAACAACTTAAGTAGTCATTTAAAGTATTTTTACTTTACACCACTGGCTACTATACAAATATGCAAGTAACCATTCCACTGTACCATTTACACCTACTGTAGAGACCCATTCACTTAGCTAGACATGGCTGTGGGATGGTTATACTGTAGCATCTCTTTCACAAGACCCATCAAGTCAGCCCGGTGTGTCTGGGGGTGATTACTGCCATCTATTCTATTTTATATATACACAGCGCATTCAGAAAGTATTCAGACCCCTTGACTTTTTCCACATTGTTACGTTACAGCCTTATTCTAAAATGGTTTAAATACTCCCCCCCCCCATCAATTTACACACAATACAATGACAACGTGAAAACTGTTTAAAAATGTGAAATACATTACTTACATAAGTATTCAGACCCTTTGCTATGAGCCTCCAAATTGAGCTCAGGTACATCCTGTTTCCATTGAGCATCATTGAGATGTTCCTACAACTTGATTGGAGTCCACCTGTGGTAAATTCAATTGACTGGACTTGATTTGGAAAGGCACACACCTGTTTATATGAGGTCTCACAGTTGACAGCGCATGTCAGAAAAACCAAGCCATGAGGTTGAAGGAATTGTCTGTAGAACTCCGAGAAGATTGTGTAAAGGCACAGATCTGGGGAAGGGTACCAAAAACTTTCTGCAGCATTGAAAGTCTCCAAGAACATAGTGGCCTCCATCATTCTTGAAATGGAAGAAGTTTGGAACCACCAAGAATCTTCCTAGAGCTGGCCGCCCGGACAAACTGAGCAATCAGGAGAGAAGGGCCTTTGTCAGGGAAGTGGGCAACAACCCGATGGTCACTCTGACAGAGCTCCAGAGTTCCTCTGTGGAGATGGGAGAAACTTCCCGAAGGACAACCATCTCTCTGCTGCACTCCACCAATCAGGCCTTTATGGTAGATTGGCCAAACGGAAGCCACTCGTCAGTAAAAGGCACGACAGCTTGCTTGGAGTTTGCCAAAAGGCACCTAAAGAGACTCTCAGACCATGAGAAACAAGATTCTCTGGTCTGATGAAACCAAGATTGAACTCTGTGGCCTGAATGCCAAGCATCACATCTGGAAGAAACCTGGCACCATCCCTACAGTGAAGCATGGTGGTGGCAGCACTGGGAGACTAGTCAGGATCGAGGCAAAGATGAACAGAGCAAAGTACAGAGAGATCCTTGATAAAAAACCTGCTCCAGAGCACTCAGGACCTCAGACTGGGATGAATGTTAACCTTCAAACTGGACTACGACCCTAAGCACACAGCCAAGACAACACAGGAGTGGCTTCGGGACAAGTCTCTGAAAGTCCTTGAGTGGCCCAGCCAGAGCCCGGACTTGAACCCGATCGAACATCTCTGGAGAGACCTGAAAACAGCTGTGCAGCAACGTTCCCCATCCAACGTGACAGAGCTTGAGAGGATCTGCAGATAATAATGGGATTAACTCCCCAAATGTGGGTGTGCCAAGCTTGTAACGTCATACCCAAAAAGACTCGACGCTGTAATCGTTGCCAAAGGTGTTTCAACAAAGTACTGAGTAAAGGGTCTGAATACTTATGTAAATGTGATAGTTTTTTTTTTTTTTATAAATAAGCAAATATTTTAAAAAACATGGTTTTTGCTTCATCATTATAGGGTATTGTTTGTCGATTGATGAGGGGGGAAAAAACGATTTAATCAATTTTAGAATAAGGCTGTAACGTAACAAAATGTGGAAAAAGTCTTGGGGTCTGAATACTTTCCCAAAGCACTGTATATGTATAACTTTATGAGCTGGATTGCCTGTCTTTGCAATTAGCTTATTTTGGTTTGTGCATATTTAGTTAGCAGCCTCCATTGAAATTCACTATTACTCTGGTAATAGATGCCCAATGGGCTTTTTTGCATGTGTTGGCAGCCCCTTGTGTACTAAACTGGTACTACCGTATATCCTGGTATGAAAGAAGGACGGTATGACGATATGTAAATCTGGATACCACCCAACCCTACTAACAATATCACCAGGCTGTAATTCTGAAGGGATGTTAACCCCTATTCAACCACGGTGGTGTGGTCAGTGTTACACCACTATGATAAATTATCTCTGGGAATGTACCATCTGTGTGGGAGGGGGGAGAATACAGGTGTGACTGTATAGTGGTTTGTCCGACTGAGTTAAGATGAACTCCACTAAGACGTACAACTTTGAGGAGTAGCGTAATGAAGTCAGATGATAAAAACACGAGACCCAAACGCCAATCCTTCACATCTGTTAAAACAGGCAACCCCCCCCCCCCACCTTTTCTTTTACCGAACCTGTAAAAATACGAGAACTGCAGCCACAAAAGTTCCCCACTTTGTTCATGGCCTCATCCAATACAGGGAACACAAAATCTGTGTTGTCTAAAGCCAATGATGTTGTAATAATAAAAATATATAATATTCTGTGCTTTAAAATGTTTAAATCAAACCAGATTCCTTTATAGTGCATGGGACCAGGGCACAGAAAGAACACCATTGTGAGAAACTCAGACCCTGGAAAAGGATTTATGTGACTAATGATTGAGCCGGTTCCCTCCACTGCCACACACACACACAGAGAGACAGAGAGACAGAGAGACAGAGAGACAGAGAGACAGAGAGAGACAGAGAGAGACAGAGAGAGACAGAGAGAGAGAGAGAGAGAGAGAGAGAGAGAGAGAGAGAGAGAGAGAGAGAGAGAGAGAGAGAGAGAGAGAGAGAGAGAGAGAGAGAAGAATGGAAGTACACAGTGCAGACACCACACAATCACAACTGTTGTACTGGACACTTCATAAGGATTCAGACTCCCTACCCTTCTCCTTGAAGTTTGTATCCCAGTTGTATCCCAAATGGCACCCTATTCCCTATGGGTCCTGGTCAAAGGTAGTGCACTATATAGGAAATAGGGTGCCATTTAACTTTCCCCATCTATCTAAGTAATTATTGTTGCAGGTGCGTGGGAATAATGCAATAGCGTCATAGAAAAGACAAAACCTGCACACTGGTCTTGCTTGTTCCATTTTGAATTAAAACAAGTGGCATGACCAAGAGCAGTGTGGGTTTCTCTTTTCTTTGAAGGACACGGCCTGCGTGAACAGAACAGATTAACTTCATTGCCAGGCCAGCTGTATGATGTAAAAAGAACATTCAAGAAGAGAGTGTGGGAGAGAAAATAGTCTCCCTAGCTTCCTGGTAAATGGCTGGCATCTATTTGGAGTTCAGGAACTGAAATGTCAGGAGGAAGATAAAGAAGAAGATACTCAGAAGATACTCAGAATGACCAGTTCAGCGGAAGATTCTAAGCTCTTCAATATTCCATCATAGCTTTAAACCAGACAGTAAACTTGGGCTTTCACATTTGCAAGCAAATGTGCTTGGTTGAACAAGAGTATTATAATAGTATAATTGTGTTCATACATTAACCTCTCTGGGAGATTTGTGATTCAATGAAGGTCCCCTCAACAGCGGGACGAGACAAGTAGACGCAGTATGAAAAAAACTGCTGGCTAGGACCTATACAGCAAATATATTTCCCTGTCGACAACTCATTTTAGAAATTCTCACTTGGATGCGATCTCCCAGATAATTTGGTAACCAGTTTTGAGAAACCAAACATCCCAGTATAGTCTGGGTATATCTTTAAGACGATTATATCTTTAAGAAGCAGGAGAACAGTGAGTTGTCTTACCTTCACCCATTGGGACTTCATAGGTGGCGTTGTGAGATCCCTCTGGCATGGCACTGCGGCCTCGGGAACTGCAAGAACACATGACAACGCAGGATTAGGACAGAGAATGAAAGCCCTCATCAGATCCCCCTGTCAAGATACTAGAGGACCATACAGTTAAAAATCACCCATCTTGTGACATACTACTGCTGTGCACAGCTGCTGACCACAGTCTTGACAGCTCATCAATCCCACAACGCACCATTACAGGAAGTGCCATAATCCTCCTTTCCCCCAAAAGAGGAAGTACAGCTCTGCTCACTAAGGTAATTATGTGTGGGAAAGTCGGCAGTTGTCATTTGAAACAAAATGTGTTTTTTTACGGTGTAGGTGTTATCTTAGCTGCTGTGGCCTGGGAAAGCACTAGAAACTGAGCTATCATGTTTTTCCAGCTGGACATTTTTAACAGACAAAGAAAAATCGTACCTAGACTGATTTATGGAGAACTCTAGACAGAACTTGGATATATCATCGCCACTCAACATTGCAAATCATGCAGGTGTTTCAGCGAGCCGGTTTAACAGCTCCCCTAACTCTTAACTCTGCTGAACACAGCAGGAGAAATTCAACTTAACCTCAGCATGTATTAGAAAGAAAATAAGTTCAAAATCCTGTTAATAATTGCCTCAAACTGCCGCAAATTTTTTATTTTTATTGCACAAACTTTTAAAAGTTTATAAAATAGCTCTAATGATTTGTAACTTGGCAAAGAATTCCAGCTCAGCAATATAATATCAATTGACTCATTTAAAACAAATCCTAAAATAAACCAAAAATGTGGATCCCACGGGCCACGGCAGGCCAAACTTTCCTTGAACACAAAGGTGTTTGCCAACCTAATAAGTACATATTAAATAGTCAGTATATAATTACTGTGGTCCAATGTGCCTCTTCATGTGGTCTGAGAAAACATTAGATTCCACCAATGTCTTTATGGGTCTTCCTACATCTTGAACGTCCACCAGACTACTTACAACCTTAGGGGGCATTCAATAGAATCCAAGAAGTGAATCCATCGCACATCTTCAAGGGTCTTTAAGCTGTTACTTCATGCCACTAATGCCAGGCTTACCAACCAACCACAAACTCAACTTTACTTTTCTAACAGTCCCATCTTCCGTGGTGTGCCAGACCACACAGTAGAAAGAAGCTTCTTGTAATGTATTGTCCATGACTTCTGGCTTTATCTGTCTGGGTGGCTGTCTCAGTCCACAGCTCCACACACACTGTGCAAGTTTGGCAAACCACTACATTTTCCACACACAGGACTAACTTTCTTGATTTTCCACAGGGCAAGAAAGCAATAAATTAGGGGCACTGACACAGCTACTTCTCCAATCCAAATTTCCTCTCACTGCACCCTTCAGTCATTTGAAAAGGTTGAGGGCACAGTGGATTGACGCAGTCAGGCCCTCAGTGAGCTCAAAGCACCGTTGCCCTTGTATAAGGTGGGTCTGCAGGCAGCCTATTCATCTGTTATGCTTGGGGTGCAGCCAAGGCAATTATAGGGCAGATATTTTTATTTATCACACCTTTAAGCACTTTCTGCTTGCTCTCGCCTCAGACAACTCTGAACAGCACTAAACCATTAAAGTAAATTGTTATAGAAAGCAGTGCTTGACTTGGACTGAAATAGATGCCAGTACTCATGTTGGGTGCCAGGGCTGTTTATATTTAGGTCCAGGAGCTCCACTAAACTGTTGAGATAATATTCTATAAGAGGTACAGGAGCTCAAGCAGAACATTTGAGGTGCCGGTACTCAGCTCCGGTGAGCTCCTGCCCAAGTCAAGCACTGACAAAAAGTATATTGCTCATGAAGTCTGAACAATATTGCAACATTAAAAGGACAGGGAAATGGTATTTTGTGGACTAACAATTTCAGACAATATGAGTAGTTACAACAACAAAAAAGTATTGTGCTAAAAATCTGTTTGAATTCATGAAGTAAAAAACAAAAGAAAAGTCTTAGGTGAAACAAAATGGAACTGAAATGCCTATTAATTCAAACATAATAGAACATTTTCAATGCACATCCTGGGATCTTAGTTAGTGGTTTTGGTTGAACGAGGGCTTGTAAAGCTCTATTGGTTTTGGTTGAACGAGGGCTTGTAAAGCTCTATTGGTTTTGGTTGAACGAGGGCTTCTGTGAAGGTCTATTGGTTTTTGGTTGAATAAGGACTTCTGTGAAACTAATGGTTTTTGGTTGAATAAAGGCATTTAAATAGTCAGAAAAAATGAACGCAACATAATTGAGCAACTAAATAATTGTGTACGATATTGTAAATGTGTGCAATTACAAATGAGTAAAAGACTAATTATAAACTGGGTGGTTCGAGTCCTGGATGCTGATTGGCTGACAGCTGTGGCATATCAGACCGTACACCACAGGTATGATAAAACAATTGTTTCTGCTCTAATTACATTGGTAACCAGTTTATAATCGCAATAAGGCACCTCGGGGATATGTGGTATATGGCTAATATACCACGGCTAAGGGCTGTGTCCACGCACTCCGCATTGCGTCGTGCCTATGAACAGCCCTTAGAAGTGGTATATTGGACATTTACACCACACCTCCCGGGCCTTATTGCTTAATTATGCCCTAGCTGCAACAGTCAAATGTCTCAAAAACATTACGATGACAGTTTTCTAAAAACCTGTTTTCGCTTTTGTCATTATGGGTTAGTGTGTGTAGATTAATGGGGGGGTTATTTAAGCCATTTTAAAATAAGGCTGTAACGTAATAAAATGTTTAAAGAATGAAGGGGTCTGGAACACTTTCCGAATGCACTGTATATTTGTCCTGTTTCACTGCATGTACATGTGGGTAACCTGTACGAGTGTGAGGTGTGAAAGGAAATGTGTTTTTTGCATATCCTCAACTCCCTCGAAGAGTGGGGTCACAGCCAGGGATCAGCCATTATTGACGGCGACCATGGAGCAATTATGTTTAAAGCGACAGATTTTTCACCTTGTAACCTTTTGGTTACTAGCGCAGCGTTCTAACCGCTTGGCTTCCTGCCGTCGACATACCTAGGGCTTCAAATTATCCAAAATATTTGTACATTTGTTAGATGGTTATTTTTTGGTTTAAATACGCCAAAACGTCAGATTTTTATTTTTTTACTATCCTTTTAACACATGGTTATGTGGATGGTGCCTGAGAAAACATGATGAAGCCGCTCTGTAATAGCAGTGTGTTCCACTCAGAACAAACAGCTGAAGGAATACAACTAGACGTGCAATTGTCCCATAATCCTCAGAGTTCTCAACCATCCCCACTCAAGTACGGCATATCATGCCATTCCACAATCATGAGTTCCGCTGGCACGAGAAACACATTGGCTGAGCTCATCCCCAGAGGCCAATCGTTTAGAGACTGTGAAACCTGGCTTTTCTTCTGCTTAGAATGATTCCTGATAAAAAAACAGTTTGTTGCTTGTTTCAACATTTGGACAATTTGAGAGTCAATGTGATGTCATTGATGCGTAATGAAAACAAACAGAGAAGATGGCATGATGGCGGCAGGAAAGATTCCACACCTTACATGAGCACAGCTGACTCAGGGCACTATACTAGAAGAATGTGAAGTTTGAAATGGGACAATAGTAGCCGCAATGTTTAAAGGGTAATATAAAAAAGTAACTGGTGCACATTAATATTAAACGTATCGTTCATTTTATCGTTATGATAATTCAGTCAATTTATATAGGACCAGTCCATCCGGCTGGATAACCTGCTGGCTACCCGCGGACATCCGGATCGGGGCCTGTCAGTTCCATCCCCCAGCACCACCGCCCCGACGCCCATGGAGCTGGGAGGTGCTGCGCTTAGGGCGACCGGAGGAGGGGCTGTTCCCTGTACCATCTGTGGCCGCAGAGGGCACACTGATGGTCGGTGCTGGGGAGGTTGCTCTGGGAGTCCAGACCAGGTCTCCACCGTGCGCATCCCCTCTGAATATGCCGATTTGGCTCTCGCCTTCTGTAAGAAGAGGGCGACTCAATTACCACCCCATCGACAGGGGGATTGTGCGATAAATCTCCTGGTAGACGCAGCACTTCCCAGGAGTCACGTGTATCCCCTGTCACAGGAGGAGACGACGGCTATGGAAACATATGTCTCCGAATCCCTGGGGCAGGGGTACAGGGATCGAGGAATCAACCAAATCACTGTGGTACAGCTACCCGATGCCTCTCATTGCCTGTGCGATAGAGTCAATGCACGGGGCACGCTTCTTTACAAAATTGGATCTCAGGAGCGCTTACAACCTGGTGCATATCTGGGAGGGGGATGAGTGGAAGACGGCATTTAGTACCACCTCAGGGCACTATGAGTACCTCGTGATGCTGTACGGGTTGATGAATGCTCCATCAGTCTTCCAGGCCTTTGTAGACAAGATTTTCCGGGACCTGCACGGGCAGGGTGTAGATCGATGACATTCTGATATACTCCGCTACACGCGCCGAGCATGTGTCCCTGGTGCGCAGGGTGCTTGATCAACTAATGGAGCATGACCTGTACGTCAAGGCTGAGAAATGTCTGTTCTTCCAACAGTCCGTCTCCTTCCTAGGGTACCCCATTTCCACTTCAGGGGTGAGATTGAGAGTGACCGCATTTCAGCCATGCGTAATTGGCCGACTCCCACCACGGAAAAGGAAGTGCAGCGGTTTCTAGGGTTTGCCAACTACTACCGGAGGTTTATCCGGGGTTTTGGTCAGGTAGCGGCTCCCATTACCTCACTGCTGAAGGGGGGACCGGTGCGACTGCAGTGGTCGGCTGAGGCGGACAGGGCTTTTGGTCACCTGAGGGCTCCGTTTAGCTCGGCTCCCGTGCTGGCTCATCTGGATCCCTCTGTGCTTTCTTTTCGAAGAAGCTCAGCCCGGCGGAGAGAAACTATGATGTGGGGGACCGGGAGCTGTTGGCTGTTGTCAAGGCTCTGAAGGCGTGGAGACATTGGCTTGAGGGGGCTACACACTCTTTTCTCATCTGGACTGACCACCGCAATCTGGAGTCCATAAGGGCGGCGAGGAGACTGAACCCTTGCCAGGCAAGGTGGGCCATGTTCTTTACCCGTTTTGTTTTCACCCTGTCCTCCAGACCAGGTTCCCAGAACGCTAAGGCAGACGCACAATCCCGGACACAGAGGAGCGGTCCATAGATCACACTCCCATACTTCCGGCCACTTCCCTGGTGGCACCGGTGGTGTGGGAGCGGACATCAAGCAGGCATTACGTACAGAGCTCAATCCCCTCCAGTGTCTAGCTGGGCGTCTGTACGTTCCGTCTGCTGTCAGTGACTGTTTGATCTATTGGGCCCACACGTCACCCTCCTCTGGTCATCCTGGCATCAGTCGCACCGCTCCTGCGGTGGACGAATGGTTTAAGCGCTCGGAGGAGACCTGGGACGCCGCTCATGTACACCTGCAACGGGCCGTGAGGCATGAGAAGGCGAGCACCGACCTCCACCGCAGTGAGGCCCCGGTGTTCGCACTGGGGGACCGGGTCTGGCTCTCGACCCAAAACCTGCCCCTCCGCCTGCCCTGCCGGAAGCTGGGCCCACAGTTTGTGGGGCCATTCAAAGTCCTGAGGAGACTGAACAAGGTTTGCTACAGGTTACAGCTTCCCCCCGATTAGCGTATTAACCCCTCGTTCCATGTGTCTCTCCTCAGGCCGGTGGTGGCTGGTCCACTCCAGGAGTCTGAGGTGCGGGAGGTTCCTCCGCCCCCTCTGGACATCGAGGGGGCCCCCGGCGTATGCTGTTCGAGCCATACTGGACTCGAGGCGTCGGGCGAGGGGCCTTCAGTATCTTGTGGAGTGGGAGGGGTACGGTCTGGAGGAAAGATGCTGGGTGCCGGTGGAGGACGTATGTAGTGGTCTGGGTGTAGCTGGTGCAGAGGTGTCAGGCGCAGGACAGCAGAGATGAGTAACAGAAGTAACTTTACTCAAATATTCCAATAACATGTCGTAATACCGAGCCCACAATAACAGGCCGAACATACATCAAACAATCACGCACAAAAACCATGGGGAAAACAGAGGGTTAAATAATGAACATATAAATTGGGGAATTGAAACCAGGTGTGTAAAACAAAGACCAAACAAATGGAAAATGAAAAGTGGATTGGCGATGGCTAGAAGGCCGGTGACGTCGACCACCGAACGCCGCCCGAACAAGGAGAGGGACCGACTTCGGCGGAAGCCGTGACACAATATGAGTAGTTAAACAAAGTAACTTTTTCTTGTGTTGAAAGAATCAATGTTTGGATTCATTCACAAAAACGGAACTCGATTGCCTATTAATGAAAAATACTAGAACATTTTCAATACACTTCCTGGGATCTTGGTTAGTGGTTTTGGTTGAATAAGGGCTTATGTGAAGCTGTAATGGTTTTGGTTGAATAAGGGTTATGTGAAACTGTAATTTCAGTTAGAGCCAGTAGATGTCCTTACTCAGTCACTGCCCTCAATAATGAATTGCAGTAGTGAGTGATTGTCTCCACATAGGTATTTAAATAATCATAAAAGATGAACAACACATCAACATAATTGAGCAACTAAATAATTGAGTATGATATTGTAAACGTGTGTGATTACAAATGAGTCAGACTAAATATACCCTGGCTGCAACAGTCAAATGTCTCAAAAACATTACGATGGATGATGGAATACGTCTAGTCAGATTGTTGTCTGATTTCATGCTGTCTGCATCTTTCAAAGACCGGTGATAATAACTCTTATTATTTTCTTCCCATTTATAGCAACAGTGTTTTGCTAGAAGTAATCAGAAATCACGAGGCCAAACCTGAACATCTAGCGCTAACTTTAGACACACTTATGACTAGTATAGTCAGGTGACTAGATTCTGTATTCCAGTAGAACAAATGCCCTCTCACTTTCTTGAACTGGGTAAAGTCTGAAACTCAAGCCATGTCTCTTTCACACACAGGAGGCTACAGAGGGGAGAACGGCTCATAATAATGGCTGGAATTCCGCTCCAGTCATTACCACAAGCCCGTTCTCCCCAATTAAGCTGACACCAACCTCCTGTGCTTTCACACCATGTCTGGAGGCCAATGTCACTCGTGTATATTTTGACTGGGAAAATAAACCAAAAACCCATCTCCCCTATAGCGATACCACATTGGTTTATGCACCTGTTGATTTCCTGAGGGGCCTCACTGACCAAAAGCAACATCCAGCCAGAATAGAGAGATCTCTCACAACTTTGCTAAACAGAAGTATTTATTTGGAGCTTGGTATTGAAGCCTATTAAATTAACCATTTCAAATAAAGGGTGCTTATATTTGTCCTGTTTCACTGCATGTACAAGTGGGTAACCTTTACGAGTGTGAAACGAAAATGTGTTTTTTGCATATCCCAATTCCCCCTGGGATCACAGCCAGGGATCAGCCATTATTGACAGTGACCTTGTAGCAATCGACAGATGTTTCACCTTGTCAGCTCATGGATTCAAATGAGCAACCTTTCAGTTACTGGCCCAACGCTCTAACCGCTAGGCTACCTGCCATCGACAAACCTAAGGTATCAATTCATCCCAATTTAAAAAAATGTTGTTTTACTATCCCTTTAACACATGGTTATGTGGATGGTGCCTGAGAAAACATGATGAAGCAGCTCTGTAATAGCAGTGTTGCCACTCAGAACAAACAGCTGAAGGAATACAACTAGACGTGCAATTTTCCCATAAGCCTCAGGGTGTTCAACCATCACTCTGTAAATTCAATACTCTGTAAATTCAATTTCACTGTGAGTGAGTATCGAAGCTCAAGCACACAGGTAACTGCCAAAATAAAGGAAACCCGTGAGTAAATGAGGGATACAAAGAATATTGAAAGCAGGTGCTTCCACACAGGTGTGGTTCCTGAGTTAATTAAACTATTAACATCCCATCATGCTTAGGATCATGTATACAAATGCTGGGAATGTCATTATTCTGGCCATTGTTTTGTCTACCATGGCTAGAAGAGATCTCAGTGACTTTGAAAGAGGAGATACAAAAGAGCATAGGGGGTATAAAAGTGTGTGTGTGTGTGTGTGTGTGTGTGTGTGTGTGTGTGAGTCACCAGATCTCAACCCAAATTAACACTTATGGGAGATTCTGGAGCAGCGCATGACTGTTTTCCACCACGATCAACAAAAACATTTGTGGAAGAATGGTGTCGCATCCCTCCAATAAATGTCCAGTCACTTGTAGAATCTATGCCAAGGTGCATTGAAGCTGTTCTGGCGGCTCGTGGTGGCCCAACGCCCTATTAAAAAGACACTATGCTGGTGTTTCCTTTATTTTGGTAGTTACCTGTAGAACACAAGGTTCAAAAGTTGAGGAACATCCTGAGATAGTAGCCTGGGTTCCCGGCAACGCAACGTTAGATGTCCACTGGGGACTGATTTGTGGGGTGCAATAAAGGGCCGGGGTGTGATAGCTTCACCCAATCACGTCCACTAACGTGTTGACATATCTACAACCGTCCATCCCTAATCAAAACTATGGGCCAGGCTTTGGGTCAAGTCCTGCATCATTCCCCTGACAATCCCTCATTTCTTCTCTGGCGAGAACACCGAAGTGGGGACGCTTGGGGGGGAAAATCAAGATCTGCTTTGTTCCGAGTGCACATCCTTGGCCTGCACCTCAGGGCCTGAGCCTGTTAAAGAAGCTAGGATGACCAGTGAGGGAGAAGGCTTAACAAATTATATTCAAAAAGGGAGGTTTGCATGGATTCCTAGATCCATGTTAGAGGAGTCAAACTCCTATTAACACCTCAATGTCAGCAGTAGATATACAGGTAACTGCCCAAATAAAGGAAACACTGGAGTAAATGAGGGATACAAAGTATATTGAAAGCAGGTGCTTACACACAGGTGTGGTTCCTCAGTTAATTAAACAATTAAAATCTCATCATGCTTAGGATCATGTATAAAAATGATGGGCATGTCATTATCCTGGCCATTATTTTGGCTACTACAGTATGGCTATGCCCCCATAGCATGACAATGCCCCCATCCACAGGGCACGAGTGGCCACTGAATGGTTTGATGAGTATGAAAAACGATGTGAACCATATGCCATGGCCGTCTCAGTCACCAGAACTCAACACAATTGAACACTTATGGTAGATTCTGGAGCGGCGGCTGACAAGGGGTTTCCAATACCATCAACAAAACACCAAATTATGGAATTTCTCATGGAAATAGTTTCAGACACCAGAAGAATCTATGCCAATTTATGTTGGTGTTTCCTTTATTTTGGCAGTTACTTGTATGTACGACCAAGAGGTTGGGCGATATGTCGAATGCATTTGATTATTAAATTAATGTTTTAGCGCGATATTCAAAATAAACTTGTATTTTTTTGGTCGTTTTTAGTAGCGTTCATGTCCGCTTGTTTTCATGTTGTCTTTTTGGTCTAGTCTCCTTCAACTCCTTCTGAGATGTGTGCACCTTCCCATTCACTCACACAAGCCCCTGCTACTCACAATAAAGATGGGAGATCACTTCTTCCCCTCTGTCAAGCGGATTGAACTCGCTATATACAGTTGAGGTTTGGTCCAACAATCGGTCATATGGACACCAAAACACGTGGAGACATTTTACTGATATAGAGAAGTTACCCTGTTTTTTGTCTCAGCTACTTAAAAATTGCATGCAGATCCGACACTACTTAAACAGGAGTATCAATGAACATTCATTCTGGCACTAGCAGCATTTCAGCCAAAGACTGTTATACTAGCTGTCTAGTCTGTGTTTTATAAATGTGCAATAAGCACAAAACAATTATACTGAAAAAATATATAAAACGCAACAATTTCAACAATTTTACTAAGTTACAGTTCATACAAGATTAATAAATTAAGCCCAAATCTATGGATTTCACTTGCCCACCCACTGGGGAGCCAGGCCCAGCCAATCAGAATGAGTTTTTCCCCCACAAAAGGGCTTTATTACAGACAGAAATACTCCTCAGTTTCATCAGCTGTCCAGGTGGCTGTTCTCAGACGATCCCGTAAGTGAATAAGCCAGATGTGGAGGTCCTGGGCTGGCGTGGTTACAAGTGGTCTGCGGTTGAGGCCGGTTGGACGTACTGCCAAATTCTCTAAAACGACGTGAGGCGGTTTATGGCAGAGAAATTAACATTAAATTCTCTGGCAACACCTCTGGTGGACATTCCTGCAGTCAGCGTGCCAATTGCACGCCCCCCCCAAAACTTTACACATCTGTGGCATTGTGTTGTATGACAAAACGGCACATTTTAGTGTGGCCTTTTATTGTCTCCAGCACAAGGTGCACCTGTGTAATGATCATGTTGTTTCATAAGCTTCTTGATATGCCACACCTGTGAGATGGATGGATTACCTTGGCAAAGGAGAAATGCTCACTAACAGGGATGTAAACAGATTTGCGAACAAAATTTGAGAGAAATAAGCTTTTTGTGCGCATGAAACATTTTTGGGAAATTTTATTTCAGCTCATGAAATATGGGACCAACACTTTACATGTTGGGTTTATATTTTTGTTCAGTTTACAGTGCATTCGGAAAGTATTCAGACTGCTTGACTTTTTACACTTTGTTACGTTACAGCCTTACTCTAAAATGGATTCAATTGTTTCTTTTCCTCATCAATCTAGACACAATAGTCTTCTTGGGTATGACACTACAAGCTTGCCACACCTGTATTTGGAGAGTTTCTCCCATTTTTCTATGTAGATCCTCTCAAGCTCTGTCAGGTTGGATTGGGAGCGATGCTGTACAGCTATTTTCAGGTCTCTCCAGAGATATTCGATTGGGTTCAAGTCCGGGGTCTGGCTGGGCCACTCAAGGGCATTCAGAGACTTGTCCTGAAGCCATTCCTGCGTTGTCTTGGCTGTGTGCTTAGGGTCGTTGTCCTGTTGGAAGGTGAACCGTCGCCCCAGTCTGAGGTCCTGAGCAGGTTTTCATCAAGGAGTTATTTGTACTTTGCTCCGTTCATCGTTCCCTCGATCATGACTGGTCTCCCAGTCCCTGAAAAACATCCCCACAGCATGATGCTGCCACCACCATGCTTCACCGTAGGGATGGTGCCAGGTTTCCTCCAAAATGTATATTGGCCATATACCACACCTCCTCGGGACTTATTGCTTAAGTATATCAGCATTGGTCTTTACGCTAGCCTGAAGAGGAAACATCATGGTTCAACTTAGGCAGGATCAACTGATGACATTTGGGGGGAACTGACAGAGCTGACCCCTCAGACACATCCAGCTGTGATTGGGAGTCCCATAGTGCGGCGCACAATTGGCCCAGCGTCGTCCGGGTTTGGCCGGGGTAGGCCTTCATTGTAAATAACAATTTGTTCTTAACTGACTTGCCTAGTTAAATGGTTAAATAAAATGTTTACAATTCTCATACACCCTAAACATTCTTATAGGAATGTCTCAACTCCAACTGAGGAAAAGCCAAAATGTTGACGGTTTAGTCCAAACAAAACAAGCCAGAGGGGACAGGGTTGGGAAGAGAAGAGAAGGAGGACAAAACAAGAAGGTAGCAGTGGCAGAGCCGACAAGCTTCAACAAAAGATGCTGACTGGCTCACTTCCTGAATCCTGACAACATAACTGGTTGTAGGGTCTACGACCCATTCAATGAGTCTTTGGAATGGGTACTAATAATGAGGACCACTCTGGCATTGACCCTCATGGATGCAAATTAGTCTCTAAGGGTGTATTCACACCTAGTTCTGAGCTAATGTTCGAATAACTTAGATTATTTGCTACATTGTATATATTTTTGGTTGGTCCAGTTGCTTTTTTATTGCCAAATGTCAAACAAACTAAAATGCCTAGACAACCAGGTGTTCAAGTCATTTGTTTTATTGGAGGAAAACGTCTCATGCTAAATCCATTCTAAGAATGACTTGTGTCCCAAACATCATTAGTTTTGCTTTGGTCTTCCAACAACATGCAGGAGAACACTTGTGGTTACAGCAGCTATGGTTAACAGGCTAGATTCAGTAGCCTATATCCCTGGTAGGGTATAGCACCCTCTCCCCTAACCTGCATCAGATGCCAGATGCCTCAAAAAATGCACTGCTACTGACTAAATGTTTCAGAGATATTAAGTTAGGGAAGGCTACTGTGTGCATTTCATCAAACGCTCGCAGTCAAACAATCAATAATACTTCTCACCTGCTTTGAACCGCACCATGGTGCGGATGGAATAAGACCAAGACTAGAGGTCGACCGATTAATTAGGGCCGATTTCAAGTTCACAACAACCGGTAATTGGTATTTTTGGGCAGCGATTTTATTTATTTTACACCTTTATTTAACTAGGCAAGTCAGATTAAGAACACATTCCTATTTTCAATGATGGCCTAGGAACGGGGGTTAACTGCCTTGTTCAGGGGGGGATTTGTTTTTGCAACCTTCGGTTACTAGTCCAACCACCTGCCTTACATTGCACTCCACGAGGAGCCTGCATGGCAGGCTGACTACCTGTTACGCGAGGGCAGCAAGAAGCCAAGGTAAGTTGCCAGCTAGCATTAAACTTACCTTATAAAAAACGATCAATCTTAGCATAATCACTAGTTAACTACACATGGTTGATGATATTACTAGTTTATCTAACGTGTCCTGCGTTGCATATAATCGATGCGGTGCCTGTTAATTTCTCATCAAATCACAGCCACCTTCGACAAACGGGTGATGATTTAACAAGCGCATTTGCGAAAAAAGCACTGTCGTTGCACCAATGTACCTAACCATAAACATCAATGCCTTTCTTTAAAATCAATACACAAGTATATTTTTAAACCTGCATATTTAGTTAATATTGCCTGCTAACATGAAATTGTGTCACATCTCTAGCGTTCATTGCACGCAGAGTCAGGGTATATGCAACAGTTTGGGCCGCCTGGCTCGTTGCGAACTAATTTGCCAGAATTTTACGTAATTATGACATAACATTGAAGGTTGTGTAATGTAACAGGAATATTTAGACATAGGGATGCCACCCGTTAGATAAAATACAGAACGGTTCCGTATTTCACTGAAAGGAAAAACGTTTTGTTTGTGAGATGATAGGTCATTAATATAATCGAATCCAGAAACTAAGGCTCGTATTTCTGTGTGTTTATTATATTATAATTAAGTCTATGATTTGATATTTGATAGAACAGTCTGACTGAGTGGTGGTAGGCTCAGCAGGCTCGTAAGCATTCATTCAAACAGCACTGTCATGCGTTTTGCCAGCAGCCCTTCGCTGTGCTTCAAGCATTGCGCTGTTTATGACTTCAACCTGGGTGGGTAAAATTTGTGGAACGTTCCAACAGGAATCTATTCCAAAAACTTCGTAAATAACAAGGTTGCCAAAAAACAACGCATACAAAGTTGTATAGCGGCAGAATAAGATACCGGGTAGGGAGTGGTATATTTCATTGCGTTTTTCACTCATCACGTTTATTCCGAAAAATGTCTGTCCTCACTCTGGTTGCCTATGGACAAACATTAAGAATAAGCTACGTGGTGAGATGCCTATTCGGCAGCTAGTTAGCTAGGTTTGTATGCGTTGCTACTTTGTATGCGTTGTTGGTTGGCAACCTTTTACTTTACGTTTTTTGGAACAGATTCCTGTTGGAACGTTCCACAAATTATACCCACCCCTTCAAGCCTATCAACTCCCAAGATTAGGCTGGTGTAACCGATGTGAAATGGCTAGCTAGTTAGCGGGGTGCGCACTAATAGCGTTTCAAACGTCACTCGCTCTGAGACTTGGAGTAGTTGTTCCCCTTCCTCTACATGGGTAACGCTGCTTCGAGGGTGGCTGTTGTCGATGTGTTCCTGGTTCAAGCCCAGGTAGGAGCGAGGAGAGGGACGGAAGCTATACTGTTACACTGGCAATACTAAAGTGCCTATAAGAACATCCAATAGTCAAAGGTATATGAAATACAAATCTTATAGAGAGAAATAGTCCTATAATAACTATAACCTAAAACTTCTTACCTGGGAATATTGAAGACTCATGTTAAAAGGAACCACCAGCTTTCATATGTTCCCATGTTCTGAGCAAGGAACTTAAACGTTAGCTTTCTTACATGGCACATATTGCACTTTTACTTTATTCTCCAACACTTTGTTTTTGCATTATTTAAACCAAATTGAACATGTTTCATTATTTATTTGAGGCTAAATTGATAATATAATACATAAATACTAAGTTAAAATAAGTGTTCATTCAGTATTGTTGTAATTGTCATTATTACAAATAAATCAATTAAATAAAAAATTACAATTAAAAAAATAATAATAAAAATAGGACGATTAAGCGGTATGGGCTTTTTTTGGTCCTCCAATAATCAGTATCGGCGTCGAAAAATCATAATTGGTCGACCTCTAACCAAGACCACACTTTGAGCGAATGACAGTGCATTGTTAAGTCCAAGCTAACCGAACTAAGTGGAAAACAACAAAAAAATACAAATATTTGGTGTGAAAGCCCCATAAGAAAGAGCGAAGACAGCAATCATTAGCTATAATGACATATGCAAGAGCTGCAGCTAATGCAGTTAGCATGTCCATGTGCCTCAATACCCAAAAACCTAAGACAAAGAAAAAATAACTTCAAACCTGAACTTCTTTCAAACAGCTGAAGTTTTGGGTGGGGTAAATGGGGTGTACTCTATGCATCACATATGTTTTAGAGCCCTGGGTGGACGTTTTGGTTTTTGCCCTAGCACTAAAAAACTGAGTCAAATAATCAAAGCTTGAAAAAGAGTTGGTTATTTGAATCAGCTGTGTAGAGCTAGGGCAAAAAAAAAATAATGTACACCCAGGGAGGGCCCCAGGACAGAGTTCGGGAGACCCTGTTTTAGAGAACCGTGATGTCAGAAAGCAACATTATTATGAGTTGTGCCACCCATTGCGTCGTATATTTCTTGAGGCACACTTTCATACGCATTGTCCTACACGCATTTCTAGTTCACAAAATATATACGATGTCACTACACATAGAAACTCTGTAGACTATAAAAACCCTTACTGTAGGGCTTCCAGTCACCCCTTCAGATAAGGGCCAGTAGACAAAATGGGAAGACTCACTTTCTTCACTCAAACTGCCATACATGCTCGTCAAATTCCAGAAGCTTATCTTAGGGCTCCCAAATGGCACAGCGGTCTAAGGCACTGCATCTAAGTGCTAGAGGCGTCACTACAGACCCTGGTTCGATTCCAGGCTGTATTACAACCAGCCGTGATTAAAAGTCCCATAGGGCGGCGCACAATTAGCCCAGCGTCGTCCGGGTTAGGCCAGGGTAAGCAGTCATTGTAAAATAAGAATTTGTTCTTAACTGACTTGCCTAGTTAAATAAAAGGTTAAATAAAATAATGAGTGGGACCATTTTTCTGGGTAGGAGGTAAACCCCCTAAGTGTTACAAATGTACTAAAAATAGGCCCATGTGGTGAATCCGCCCCCTCAGTTTCAGAGGCTTCCTGTGAGAGGAAATGTGAAGATTCATCCCTAAAACTACACTCCAATGAGGCCCTAGAGGACTCTGGGAGTGACACATTTCCCTACTGGGATAGATGTCAGTTGATAGGCTATATATGGAATATGGACCATCACAGATTAAGCTGGAATAGATTTGCCAGTTTGCCCAGGGAGAAAAATATATATATATATTATATATATATATTAATATATATATATATATATATATATATATATATATATGACATTTTTATTTATTTTATGGAATGGTCTTTCGTTATTATTTCAAACATGCGTTTACAGTTTCACACACTAACCAGGTTTCCATCCAACCTTTTTATGCAAGTAAAGTATATGTCCGATACATTTTTTTTTTTTTTAAAGTCACAACAGGCCTGATAGAAACCTCAAATTTGTCTGTAAACTTTCCAAATGTAGGCAAAACTAAATACGCTAGGCAAGGTGGGATATCATTTTGTTTCTAAAATGATGGTGGTGGAAACACCTTCATGTGCAAATATTGATATAATAACCATCATATCAAAGTAAACTTGGGAGTCACACGATGACATGTGGGGTCAGGAAAGCATGCAGTTTATTAGGCTACAGATGAAATAAGTTATAATGAACTTCACTGTGTGGTGAAACTGCACGGTGATGAGCTTGAGCTCATTCACAACAAAATAAATCGAGGGTCTTATTCTGGTGACATGATGAGCGATGATTGCCTGCCTTTTGACAAATAAAAAAGGACCTTGCTATTTTGTCCATAATCATTTCATCATGTAGGTACTGTAGCCTACCCGCACAGTATCTGTGAGCTGTTGGCTAGAGCGCATGTACCAAAACCAAAGTGGGCACACATTCGCTATGTTGGGCAAATTTTTGTGTGAAAAAAATGATCAGAAGAGGTAAAAATTTGATGGAAAGACATTTAACTTGTATTTTTAAACCGCAAAACGAATGTTTATGTGAACTACGTCATCAGGCAAAACCTTCTATCCACAACAATTCAATTTAATGGAAACATCTCTCCTCGGAAAATGCAGATTTTAGAATATTTGCATGACAAGCTGTTGGATGGAAACTTAGCTACTGATACACATGAAAATGGAGTATACAATTTATTCTGTATTATCATAGGATGTCATTGATTTTATTATTGGTAGTTATGGTCTTGTCTCATTGCTGCAACTCCCGTATGGACTCGGGAGAGGCGAAGGTCGAGAGCCGTGAGTCCTCTGAAGCACAACCCAACCAAGCCGCACTGCTTCTTGAAACAACGCCCGCTTAACCCTTAAGCCAGCCGCACCAATGTTTCGGAGGAAAGACCATACACCTGGCGACCGTGTATGCGTGCACTGCGCCCGGCCTGCCACAGGAGCCGCTAGTGCTCGATGGGACAAGAACATTCCCGTGGGCCAAACCCTTCCCTAACCCGGACGACGCTGGGCCAATTGTGCGCCGCCCAATGGGTCTCCCGGTCGTGGCCGGCTGCGACAGAGCCTGGACTCGAACCAGGATCTCTAGTGGCACAGCTAGCACTGCGATGCAGTGCCTTAGACCACTGCCCCCTGTCCTTGATTGTTTTTTTAATGTATATATATATATATATATATATACATTAAAAAAACATTATATATATATATATATATATATATATATATATATATATATATATATATATATATATATATATATATATATATATATATATATATATATATATATATATATCCAACCACCTGTTGGCTAAAGTCTAATCTAAATTTTGAGAGCTTGTGTTTTGCCTCAATATGGAGGCCATTATATTTTTTTGTGTGTTTTTGGTTCATGTGGTTCATTGCTACATCTAAGACTGCATCAGGTCTGAACATGAGAAATGTAACTGGCCAACAAATGCCTTACACATATAATCCTGATATGAGGCAGATCATGGAATGGAACCATTTCATAATCATGAGTTCTGCTGGCAGGAGATACACTGGCTGAGCTCATCCCTGGTGGAAAATCGTTTCGAGATTGTGAAACCTGTATTTTCTTCTGCTTAGAATGATTCTTGATAAGAACAGTTGGTTGTTTGTTTCAACATTTGGACAATTTGAGAGTCACCGACGTCATTGATGAGCAATGAAAACAGAAGACAGACAACATAATGGAAGCAGCAAAAATTCCACACCTCAAATGAGCACAACTGACTCAGTGAAGGCAGGTCTTGTTGCTTGTTATTGTCCTTTGACAAGACAAGACATGTACTAAGAAACCTTCAACAGTTGACAAGATGTGGGTGTCTTTCTCACCAGTGCTGTGATCTTTTTAGAGGAGTGCCACGTCACTCAAACAGCACTTCACCCAACACTTACATATTTTCCCAAAAACTGAACAAACCTGCCTTACGCTCACGATGTAGTCTACTTGCTTTGTATCCCACTTTCTTACAATAAAAAGTCACTATACACATGCACCACCATTCATTCAATGACCAATAACATACCTAGCTCACAGAGTAAGCCTGATACACAACTCCAGTCATTTAGAAGATAAATCTAATTACCAAAGATTCACTTTGGAAAGTGCACTGATGGCTCCAGGAATTATCTTGTGGGGTCCACTTAGGGCCCGTTTCCTGGTCATAGTTCATGGCTGGACCTGGACTAAAAAGCACTTTGGGAGTCTCCATTCAACAAGTCCAGGACTACGCTGAATCTGTTCTAGGGAAACTGGCCCTTAAAAAGGGCCCTCCTGTTTTCTGGAGGAAGACACCCTGACGGGGATCAGGTTGCTCTCCTTTCCAAACAGGAAAGGCCTCATCCTGTAAGGATTGAAGGGGGGTCCCTTACTACAGCTTCCTGAACCAAGCTCTTCATGGAGAGTGGGTCATTTGAAAACCATCCAAGGCAGCAATGTTGTGCCACTGCCATCAGGCAAACCTATTCTGCTATACCTTTTGTCTTCTTACTCAAATGGCCCGTTCAGACTTCCAGAATGGTACTACTGTGAAGCTTGTGCTAGGATATCATTCACAAATCCTGTGAGTGGTTAAGGCAAGACCTGTGTGTGTGTGAGAAATATATAAAAATCACACAGTACCAGTCAAGTTTGCACACAGCTACTCATCCAGGTTTCTTTATTTTTACTATTTTCTACATTGTAGAATAATAGTGAAGATATCAAAACTATGAAATAACACATATGGAATCATGTAGTAACCAAAAAAAAAAGTGTTAAACAAATTTTAAAAAATATTTTAGATATCGCAAAAACCATCAACCGCTATGATGAAATTGGCTCTCATGAGGACTGCAACAGGAAAGGAAGTTTTTCTTTATTCAACTAGGTGAGTCAGTTAAGAACAAATACTTATTTACAATGACGGCCTACCCTGGCCAAACACTAACGATGCTGGACCAATTGTGCACCGCCCTATGGGTCTCCCAATCACGGCCGTTTGTGATATAGCCTGGAATCGAACCCAGGGTCTGTAGTGACGCCTCTAGTACTGAGATGCAGTGCATTAGACCGCTGAGCCACTCGGGAGAGTTACCTCTGCTGCAGAGGATAAGTTCCTTAGAGTTAACTGCACCTCAGATAGCAGCCCAAATAAATGCTTCACAGAGTTCAAGTAACAGACATCTCAACATCAACTGTTCAGAGGGGAGTGGGTGAATCAGACCTTCATGGTTGAATTGTTGCAAAGAAACCACTACTAAAATGACACCAATAAGAAGAAGAGACTTGCTTGGGCCAAGAAACACGAGCAATGGACATTAGACCGGTGGAAATCTGTCCTTTGGTCTGATGTGTCCAAATTTGAGATATGTGGGAACTCCTTCAAGACTGTTGGAAAATCATTCCAGGTGAAGCTGGTTGAGAGAAAGCTGTCAAGGCAAAGGGTGGCTACTTTGAAGAATCTAAAATATAGTTTGATTTAACACTTTTTTGGTTACTACATGACTCTATACGTTTTATTTCATAGTGTTGATGTCTTCACTATTCTTCTACAGTGTAGAAAATAGTAAAAATAAAAACCCTTGAGTGAGTGGGTGTGTCCAAACTTTTGACTAGTACTGTATATATGGGGGAGTACAGTGTGTACACCATACTGTTATTGACTACAGATAGAAATTACTCATTTGATTAGAGCATCAGGAGTTAGTCTACATAAAGCAGACTCTTCCTTGTGAGTGTATTCATACAGCATTCCATCCCCAGTCCATTGTGTGAAATCTGAGTTGGACCGCAGGCAGACTGTAGTAAAATGGAGAATTCATGGCATGTGGACTGGGCCCAGCAGAGCATTTCAAAGCCCTCCTTCCACAAACACTGTAGGCTCCCTGCACCACCACCATTGACTATCCTTGTTAGAGCAGGGTTTCCTTCATTTGTGTGTGCCCTTCGTGGTTGTAGGGTTAGCAACACACACTTTGCTATAAAGAACCTAAGCAGTAATCTTGATAATTTACATGTCGTCATGGCAACAGTTTAGATCATTGTAAGCATGCCAGGGTATAAGGTCAGAGAGCAAAATACAGCCGTAGCTGTTAGACCATTACGGAGGACATTGTACTGCATTTACTAGTCAGCCATCTGTTCAGGGTAGTACTAGTCAAACAATCGTATGTACAGACCGAAGGTCCCAGAGACATGAATAGCGATGGCATGTTGACTGAGCATTATGTTCCAAACAAAGACTGTAAAACTATACCACATGCCTCAGTTGTCCAATGAACGACAGACTGTTGACACACTGTACCGCATTGTTTTCATATTTCCATCACAGACCTTTGCCACATGTTGATGGGGGCAGAAATTCATCGGGAGACAATCGCAGCAAATGTCAAACATGCTTTCTTTCTCCAGGGCCAGTTGCACCTGATTCACGAAGCTGCCGCTGATCAACCAGATCTCAGCAACAGGCAATATAGGACACAAATGTCTTGAGGATCATGGAGTTCTTAAGGCTTGGTGCCTTTGTTGGCCTACATGGCTCATATTTCCTTTTTTTGTGCTAACGGTTTCTTTTCCCACAGAGTAGCCTTTATCTGTCTGGGATCAGAAAAATGGCGAGAGTGGATTGGCACCCCAGCGTCGTGAGCCACAGGCCAGACTCCGTCATCCCAGAGAGGAAGTGGGTGTGCCTACCACTGCCCCTGCCTTGACACTGCTTAGCCCTTACACATGGGACCTATTGTTGCATACTTTCCACATGTTCCACCATTCAGAAATGGCTTCACAATGCTAGTCCCAGCATGACGGCATGATTGAGGATGGAGAGAGGACAACCTAAAAGTATATTATATATATATATATACACACACACACACACACACACACACACACACACACACACACACACACACACACACACACACACACAAAGCATTCGGAAAGTATTCCGACCCCTTGACTTATTCCACATTTTGTTACGTTACAGCCTTACTATAAAATAGTTTTTTGGTTCTCTCATTCCACACACACACAATACCCCAAAATGACAAAGCAAATACAGGTTTAGACATTGTTGCAAATGTATATATAAAAAAATATATCACATTTACATAAGTATTCAGACCCTTTACGCAGTACTTTGTTGAAGCACCTTGGCAGTGATTACAGCCTTGGGTCTTCTTGTTTATGAAGCTACAAGCTTGGCACACCTGTATTTGGGGAGTTTCTCCCATTCTTCTCTGCAGATCCTCACAAGCTCTGTCACGGAGGGGAGCGTCGCTGCTCAGCTATTTTCTGGTTTCTCCAGAGATGTTCGATTGGGTTCAAGTCCGGGCTCTGCATGGGCCACTCAAGGACATTGAGACTTTTCCAAAGCCACTCCTGTGTTGTCTTGGCTGTGTGCTTAGGGTCGTTGTCCTGTTGGAAGGGGAATCTTCACCCTAGTCTGAGGTACTGAGCGCTCTGGAGCAGGTTTTTAAATCAAGGATCTCTGCACTTTGCTCTGTTCATCTTTCCCTTGACCCTGACTAGTTTCCCAGTCCCTTCTGCTGAAAAACATCCCCACAGCATCATGGTGCTGTCACCACCATGCTTCACCGTAGGGATGGTGCCAGGTTTCCTCCAGATGTGACACTTGACATTCAGGCCAAAGAGTTCAATCTTGGTTTAATCAGAACAGATTATCTTGTTTCTCATGGTCTGAGAGTCCTTTAGGTGTCTTTTGGCAAACTCCAAGCAGGCTGTCATGTGCCTTTTACTGAGGAGTGGCTTCCATCTTGCCACTATCATAAAGGCCTGATTGGTGGAGTGCTGTAGAGATGGTTGTCCTTCTGAAAGGTTCTCCCATCTCGACAGAGGAACTCTGGAGCTCTGTCAGAGTGACCATCACTTTCTTGGTCACCTCCCTGACCAAGGCCCTTCTCCCCCGATTGCTCAGTTTGGCCAGGCAGCCAGCTCTAGGGAGAGTCTTGGTGGTTCCAAACTTCTTCCATTTAAGAATGATGGAGGCCACTGTGTTTTTGGGGAACTTCAATGTTGCACTAATGTTTGCTTTCCTTCCCCAGATCTGTGCCTCGACACAATTCTGTCTCGGCGCTCCACGGACAATTCCTTCAACCTTATGGCTTGGTTTTTGCTCTGACATGCACTGTCAACTGTGAGACCTTTTATTGACAGATGTGTGCCTTTCCAAATCATGTCCAATCAATTGAATTTACCACATGTTTCTACAACTTGGAGCCCACATCTCAAGGATGATCAATGGAAACAGGATGCACCTGAGCTCAATTTCAAATCTCATAGCAAAGGGTCTGAATACTTATGTCTGATTTTTATACATTTGCAAACATTCCAAGAAACCTTTTTTCGCTTTGTGATTTTGGGGTATTGTGTGTAGATTAATGAGGACTTTTTTATTTAACTCATTTTAGAGTAAGGCTGTAACGTAACAAAATGTGGAAAAAGTCAAGGACTCTGACCGAATGCACTGTATTATAACATTACGAGACTGAATTCAATCAATCGCAGAGGTTTGGCTTTGAACGTTTATGCTGTATTTTAAAGGATGTGTAGTTTCATGTCCATTTCCAATAAGAATGTCTGCAAGAAGAACAGTTTGAGAGGAAGGGTTAACACCGCTGATAAAGAGCTAACATTCTGCAGTGCGGTTTTCCTTTATCTGTAACTGATTCCTTCAGCATTTCCATGTATCGTTACACACATTTACATGTTGATGGAAATCTCTCCATCTGAATAAAGATACCGTGACCTCAATTATTCTCTGTCATATGCATGTTGCCCAGTGTGGCAGTGGAAAGAGTGACTAGCCTGCTGTCAACCACATTTGTGTTGGCAAGGGCTGTATTATTTCCATGTGAACATTGCGTATAACTTAGGCCATTGATTCAACATATCTTACAATGACTCGTTGACATAAAAAAAACAAATTATCCTTTAACATTTTACATGTTCTCAATGCACAACAGCAAATATATATTTGCTCAGCGGTGACAGTGTACAAAGCCCAAATAACAACTACAAGGTTGTTTCTGTTGACCAAGACACTGATAACGAGGTTTGTGATGATATAGGTTGCTATGGTTCATTGATCCACAAAGATATTCACAGGTCGGCTCGGGCGATATATTGTTTATACCGTATTTCGAAATACTATGATTTTCCGTACCGGGGGGGGGGGGGGGGGGGGGGGCATCCCCACCTCGCAGGAGGCTGCATGCACCACTGCTTATGACTAACTATAAGTTAAGTATAACTATAAGAAATCTAAGATGTATCAAATAAATGACATCCAGCTATACATTTGCTTACTTGCTAGCTAAGTGGCAAGACATCAAGATTAATTTGTTGGTTACAGCAGAGACGTACAATCCTCTCCTGGATCAAGATCCCTGTTCCATAAATTGTTTTGTGTGTAAAGATTTTGAATAGCGCCCCTTGTGCGCACTTCTGGTATTACCATATATCTCGTTAGGTACAGAAACTAGAGGTCGACCGATTAATCGGAATGGCCGATTAGGGCCGATTTCAAGTTCATAACATTCGGTATTTTTGGCCACCGATTTGCTGATTTTTATTTATTTACACCTTTATTTAACTAGGCAAGTCAGATTAAGAACACATTCTTATTTTCAATGATGGCCTAGGAACGGGGGTTAACTGCCTTGTTCAGGGGGGATTCGGGGATTCGTTTTTGCAACCTTCCGGTTACTAGTCCAACGCTCTAACCACCTGCCTTACATTGCACTCCACGAGGAGCCTGCATGGCAGGCTGACTACCTGTTACGCGAGGGCAGCAAGAAGCCAAGGTAAGTTGCCAGCTAGCATTAAACTTACCTTATAAAAAACTATCAATCTTAACATAATCACTAGTTAACTACACATGGTTGATGATATTACTCGTTTATCTAACGTGTCCTGCGTTGCATATAATCGATGAGGTGCCTGTTAATTTCTTATCAAATCACAGCCTACTTCAACAAACGGGTGATGATTTAACAAGCGCATTTGCAAAAAAAAGCACTGTCGTTGCACCAATGTACCTAACCATAAACATCAATGCCTTTCTTTAAAATCAATACACAAGTATATATTTTTAAACCTGCATATTTAGTTAATATTGCCTGCTAACATGAATTTGTGTAACTTCTCTTGCGTTCCATGCAAGCAGTCAGGGTATATACAGCAGTTTGGGCCGCCTGGCTCATTGCAAACTGTGTGAAGTCCATTTATTCCTAACAAAGGCCGTAATTAATTTGCCAGAATTGTACATAATTATGACATAACATTGAAGGTTGTGCAATGTAACAGGAATATTTATACTTAGGGATGCCACCCATTAGATAAAATACGGAACAGTTCCGTATTTCACTGAAATAATAAACGTTTCGTTTTCGAAATGAGTTTCCGGATTCGACCATATTAATGACCAAAGGCTCGTATTTCTGTGTGTTATGTTATAATTAAGTCTATGATTTGATATTTCATAGAGCAGTCTGACAGAGCAATGGTAGGCAGCAGCTGGCTCGTTAGCATTCATTCAAACAGCACCTTCGTGCATTTTGCCAGCATCTCTTCGCAATTCTTCAAGCATTGCGCTGTTTATGACTTCAAGCCTATCAACCCCCTGAGAATATGGATAGCTAGTTAGCGGGTGCGCGCTAATAGCGTTTCAAACGTCACTCGCTCTGAGACTTGGGAGTGGTTGTTCCCCTTGCTCTACATGGGTAACGCTGCTTCGAGGGTGGCTGTTGTCGATGTGTTCCTGGTTCGAGCGAGGAGAGGGACGGAAGCTATACTGTTACACTGGCAATACTAAAGTGCCTATAAGAACATCCAATAGTCAAAGGTATATGAAATACAAATCTTATAGAGAGAAATAGTCCTATAATAACTATAACCTAAAACTTCTTAACTGGGAATATTGAAGACTCATGTTAAAAGGAACCACCAGCTTTCATATGTTCTCATGTTCTGAGCAAGGAACTTAAATGTTAGCTTTCTTACATGGCACATATTGCACTTTTACTTTCTTCTCCAACACTTTGTTTTTGCATTATTTAAACCAAATTGAACATGTTTCATTATTTATTTGAGGCTAAATTGATAGTATTTATGTATTATATTAAGTTAAAATAAGTGTTCATTCAGTATTGTTGTAATTGTCATTATTACAAATAAATAAAATCGGCTTTTTTTGGTCTTCCAATAATCGGTATCGGCGTTGAAAAATCATAAATCGGTCGACCTCTAACAGAAACTGTATGAAAATCTGGATACCGCCCAGCTCTATTCCCATAGCTTTGCAAGAAAGATATGAACATGGATGGTAATGCAGAAGGTGACTGAGGCCTCCACTGGAGGTGGCAAGAATATGATTCTTAGTTATTAACTGTAGAATCATTCTCAGTGGTGTGAAAGGTACAGAAATTCACAACAAATGCAGAGATGTCTCGAATATTGCTGCAGGCTGTGCTGTCTGAAAGGGCATTAACCTAAGGAATGCAAGGCCTTTGGCCCATCAAAACACATTCAGAAAGAGATGCCAGACATTGAACTATCGACAACACATTACTGATTCCAAGAAAGATGTAAAAATCAGTGCCTTGTGGCCAGTGTGCTTTCACAAGTGGGCAGCACATGACGGTCATGTTTTCAGGTGGCCATGCTCAGGTGCAGTAGCAAGCTTAGCGGTATTTAGAAAAGGGTGGAGCAAATCCATCTCTAGGCCAACAGATCAATTATCCCACAGGCTGTTGTAATACAATCAGCTGATGTAAATAGACACATTTCCGGGTTGATTCTACAATGACGCACATACTCAAGGTGCAGGCAATGATGTATTAAATAACTTACCTTGGAGTAATCGGAGGCTGAAAATGTAGGCTAGTGAAATACTATATGGACGTATGGCAGAAAACAGCTGAAAATGTGATTTTTTTTTGCAAAGAAATGAACAGGATTGATAGCACTTAGATGCGTACATGAGTCAGGCTCACAGTTTCGTGATTTTGCCCTGTCTGCAACCTCAAGATCGGTGTCACCATCGCTCCAAGAGAGGATTCCCTCAAGGACAGAGGTCAAACACATTAAACATACTGCTGGGTTTAGTAAAAAAGTTTAATATACTTTAAAATGACTACAACCAAATCAAAACGGGGTAGAAATGATAATGGACTTACATTTATACAGTTTCTTGACCGTGTCCAGTTCGCTAATAATCCCTGAAACTAAAGCTCGACGGTCAGGGAGTATCGCAAATAGAGGAATATTGTTTGCAAAGCGAGGAAACAGCTAATTTTTCGAGCGGCCCCCCGTTGAACACTGAATGCGGCCCCTGGGGCAACATTTGTTCGACACCCCTGGTCTAGGCTAACAGTTAAGACTTTGGTGGGTCCAGGGTTTAGACCCTGCTCATGGACACGTTGCGTCCAATGATAAATACATTTGTCCTGTTCCACATATGTACACGTGTGTAACCTCTACAAGTGAGATGAAATGGAAATGTGATTTATTTTTCATATCCTACTCCCCTTCCTGAGAGTGGGGTCACGGCATGGGATGAGCCATGATTTATGGTGACTAGGGTTTAGTGCCCTGCTCATGGACAGATCGACAGATTTGTTTTAACCTAGTTTGCTCAGGGATTTGAACTAGCAACCAACGCTCTAACCGTTAGACTACCTGCCATCCACTTGTAGCCTCTCTTTTGCATTGACAGTAAGTGTTGTCAGTGATTAGGCTTTATATAGGCGGTCCAACATTGGATCATTGATATACTCTTCACAACCATACACCATCAACAATAGAACAACTTTACCAAAATGTTTCAGAACTATGAAAGCTGCTTTATCTCAGGCATGTGAACGTGTAACTTTTAAATGGGTCACAATGTTACCATAAAGCCTTTGTTCAACAATGGTCTTTCAGTGTTGTCAGCTGATGATGACCACAGAATTGCATATTATTTGCGTTAAGCAGCCGGTTTGCTCATACACAACTAACACGACATTAGGCTGTTTGTCCTCCATGTCGTCAGACAGATACATAACTTTAAGGAATCACATTTATTTTTTACAACCGACGAATGAATTCGACGAAAGGCACATTTCCGACACATCATCATACAGTATCAGCTGTAACCTTTCACATCTCATCAATTGACAGGGCTTAAAATTAACTTTTGCAACTTACCGCAGTCCTGAAAGTTTCTAAAACTTCACTGAGAACTCCTTGTGGCACGACAATGTTGCGGTTACATTCGCAGTATTATTTGACAGTTGTTCAATGACACTAAAAGTTGAAAACGTTGTTATAATTCCGAGGAGTTTGACTGCGCCTGGACAAGACGATGTAGGCCAACTGTAGTGTTTGATTCTGTCCGTACAGTGGTTTTCATGAATTTCACTGCCTGGTGAACGCCGCCCCTTTCCCCTGCGTCCCTCCTTGAACTTGTTAAAATATATATATAAACAGTTTTTGTCAGCATCAAAAAGATGACGCAAATAAAGGAAACACAGTTATCGATATAGATTTTTTTAAATGTTTAACAGCTAGCGTTGGATTAAAATGCAACACGATTCTTCACCGCATAATGAAATTTGAAACATGCGTCAGCAGGAAGTCATCCTTTGCTTGAGATGCACGAGGCATTTTTTAAAAAGTGGGCTGGCGTGACGAGCAATACTGCAGGCTGGTGTTCGTATTGTCTCAGTCCCAAAATGTGCGAAGATTGTCATGTTTATTGAAGGTGTAGGCTACGTAGGTGTGACAACACGTGTCATGTTCCACTCAGTCAACGAGATGGTGAATGCACCCAAACAATATCTAAAGAAATTCACAGTCTGACCCCATTTTTGTTGCTTGTTTCTCTAGTAATCTAGTTTCTCACAATCTCTAAAAGCAAGATGGTGTCATGCCACATTACATTTTATAGCATATCTATCACTATCAAATGTGTGAGAATAAAATTGAACACAGTGTTGGAATTGTTACACCTGCAAGGAATACTACTGTCCATATTGGGCCTCTATCTCCGCTCCCCCAGTATAAAAGCCATAAACAATCTATGATAACAGCATCGCAACGTCAGACAAATAGCTGTGAGAAACAGCCTACATGAAGGCATGTCTGACTTGAATGCATAAAAACACAACCTGCCTGCTGAGTGTGTGAGAGTGATGGATCTTGCAGTCATTCCCTTTCCCTAAGGGATTAAAAAATATTGAACTGGTGTGAGAATGGTGTTGAGCCAGTTTCCATTAATCCACATCCACCGCTTGTTTAGTAATCCCATCTAGTCATTTTTCAACTGCCGCCCTAGTCTGTCTTTTCCAGGAAGGTGAAAGAAATTATCTGAACTATCTATGGTATCTCTCAATCACCTCAAACCGTTTCTGTTGGAAGGTTGGTTGATTGGCAGCTGCTGTGGGAGAATTGTGATTGCATCAAATCTGTAAACATGACCTTGCGTTGACCCCTGACAGAACATCACATGACAACACGATATTTTGAACACATCATAAGAGTGTGTTTTGTGGAAAAGGGGGACACTAAAAAAGAGCATTCTATAAAGTGTTGTCCTATCCTAAAGTCTGTGTTTACTTCACATCACAGATATGAAAGGACTGGAAAGATTAAGCAATATGGCAGAAACGTAACCTAGCTAAATTGTTTATACCCACACAATCATTTTATATCGGAAATGGGGGAGTCAATAGATTATCTGCTTGTGACCCTTGTGGATGGGAAATTGATATGGACACTACACTCCTGAATAAAGCATATACTGTTTAGCTTATCATGCATATCGCGGATATTATTCTCAGGCAAGAAGGCCTACAGTACCGTCATGTCACTTGAAGCAAGGTAAAAGCTGCCCCTTACCACAGATCTATAGCAATGATGTATATAAACCCTGGATTGCATATGCTATGCACTGGCCAATGAGAGGCTTAATCGACACCGGCCACCATATTGGCACTCCCCAGAAGGAGCAATATTTCAATAAAATATTTCAAGGACAAAATCACATGTACAGTACCAGTTAAAAGTTTTGACACATCCACTCATTCAAGGGTTTTTCTTTATTTTTTGTATATTTTCTACATTGTAGAATAATAGTGAAGACATCAAAACGATGAAATAACACATATGGAATCATGAAGTAACCAAAAACATGTTCAACAAATCAAAATATATTTCATATTTTAGATTCTTCAAAGTAGCCAAGTTGCCATTCTCTCAACCAGCTTCATGAGTTGGTCACCTGGAATGCATTTCAATGAACAGGTGTGCATTGTTAAAAGTTAATGTGTGGAATTTCTTTCCTTCTTAATGCATTTATTCCAATCAGTTGTGTTGTGACAAGGTAGGGGTGATATACAGGAGATAGCCCTATTTAGTAAAAGACCAAGTCCATATTATGGCAAGAACAGCTTAAATAAGCAAAGAAAAACAACAGTCCATCATTACTTTAAGACATGAAGGTCAGTCAAATTTCAAGAACTTTGAACATTTCTTCAAGTGCAGTCACAAAAACCATCAAGTGCTATGATGAAACTGACTCTCATGAGGACCACCACAGGAAAGGAAGACCCAGAGTTACCTCTGCTGCAGAGGATAAGTTCATTAGAGTTACCAGCCTCCGAAATTGCAGCCCAAATAAATGCTTCACAGAGTTCAAGTAACAGACACATCTCAACATCAACTGTTCAGAGGAGACTGCGTGAATCAGGCCTTCATAGTCGAATTGCTGCAAAGAAACCACTACTAAAAGACACCAATAAGAAGAAGAGACTTGCTTGGGCCAAAAACACAAGCAATGGATATTAGGCTGGTGGAAATCTGTCCTTTGGTCTGATGAGTCCAAATTTGAGAATTTTAGTTCCAACCGCAATGTCTTTGTGGGACGCAGAGTAGGTAAACTGATTATTTCTGCATGTGTGGTTCCCACCGTCAAGCATGGAGGAGGGGTGTGATGGCGTGGGGGTTCTTTGCTGGTGACACTGTCTGTGATTTATATAGAATTCAAGGCACACTTAACCAGCATGGCTACCACAGCATTCTGCAGCGTTACGCCATACCATCTGGTTTGTGTTTATTGGGACAATTGTTTGTTTTCAACAGGACAATGACCCTACGCACCTCCAGGCTGTGTAAGGGCTATTTGACCAAGGAGAGTGATGGAGTGCTGCATCAGATGACCTGGTCTCCACAATCACCCGAACTCAACCCAATTGAGATGGTTTGGGGTGATTTGGACCGCAGAGTGAAGGAAAAGCAGCCAACAAGTGCTCAGCATATGTGGGAACTCCTTCAAGACTGTTGGAAAAGCATTCCAGGTGAAGCTGGTTGAGAGAATGCCAAGAGTGTGCAAAGCTATCATGAAGGCAAAGGGTGGCTACTTTGAAGAATCTAAAATCTAAAATATAGTTTGATTTAACATCTTTAGTTACTACATGATTCCATGTGTTATTTCATAGTTTTGATGTCTTCACTATTATTCTACAATGTAGAAAATAGTAAAAAATAAAGAAAAACCCTTGAATGAGTAGGTGTGTCAAAACTTTCGACTGGTACTGTAAGTATTTATTTTAGTGGGGACAGTACAACATTTTTTAAATAGAAAACACTTGTCAAAAAAGAATTTAGACATTAATACATGCATTTCTATAGCTTCCAGAACCTTAATTGTTTTATGGAGTACCAAAATGGCTGCGCGGATTCAAAACAGCGCCCCAGTCAGTCATCTACAGTTAAAACATATATCATTGATCTACAGTACAATCAGATTGCCTTTGTCCCTTACTCTAAGAGTAAGTGCCTCTAAAAAGCAACAAGAGCCTTCGAAAATGGCCTATGTGTCATCGATGTGAGTCAGAAACAGTCATTCTACTGTCAAAATGTACTAGAAATTGTTAATAGGATAATGTTGGTCATAAAGTCACTCTTGTCTAAACGGAGTTTGGAACATCCATGCTTCACCACGGTAAATGAAGGTTGGGTCGTAATTTGAATATGTACATTTGCCCACTAACATGTGTCGAACATCTGTGGTGATTGCTCTCTATCCAATAGCATAGACAGGGACACAGACCTGCCCAGCAGTCTGACTTTGTTTATCAAAGAGATGTCACACATTTTTTTACTTGAAAAATACTGCACCAAACACCTTAGTTAATATAAAATTGCACAATTAAAACATCCTTGGCAATGTTTTGTAAATTAATTACAGATTTCTTGAGTTCTTATATTCATTCTGGGGATTTGGAGGAAGTGAAAAGGGCTAAATAGGCTACAGTGTCTCAAGTGGGACAAACATTAACCAAACAGGGATTCAGTCAAGAAACACCACCAAGACTGAAATCAAATTTTTCTAACGAGCAAAAGAAAAACACTTGCCAATTGGCTTGTTCAGTGGCTCTTTAATAAAAATCATTGGGAGGGAGGAAATACTATAATTAAAATACTATAATTGGTGAAACCACGCTTCAGGAAGCCCACATACATAATCAAATCATTATACACAAGACACACTTTTCCATTTAAATCCGGGATTGTGAAATGTATTGCAACAAGCTCAGATTGCGTTACCAAGCAGGAAGTCTAACATCTACAGGTGACCCTATTCTGGAGGTAAACAAACTAAGGGCAGGTCCACGCAAGTCAGGACCTGTCAGGAATCTTCAAATTGCTTGGGGAAAGGATTCACTTGGAAGGAGAAAGCATACACAAGCTTAAGCCAAAAGCAATCATGAAGGCAAAATATAATTTGGGTTTGTTATGCATTTGATTAGGAAATTTGGGGAGGATGCCAAATGTTTTAATGTTCTATTCAGAAGAAGTAGGTGATTGTGTTACATAGAATTTTAATTGTATATTGACAATTTTGGAATGCTTTCACCCTAATAATTGGCACCCAGAACCAAATATGTCTCTAACGAGAGATTATTTTCAGGACATTATCTCCTGAGGATATATATACCGTAATTATAAGACAGCATGTGACTGGACCAAGCAATGTAGCTATGTAGGCTATTCATATTCCACAGGCATGCAATTCCTAATCTCCAAATCAAACTCAAAGAATTTGACATACTAATGTATAGTGTTTTGGGTCTATTGATTTGGAGTTGACAAATGATGCACAAGGCATATTGTGCATACATTAGTGAAATATCGCCATCTAGTGACTAAACTAAAACATGTAATGCCCTGTACATATTATATAGAAACACCACAACGTTCTATTATGGAATTACAATTTTATTACAGTTAAAAAGGAAACATGAAACACAAAACATAGAACATTAAAAGACAGACACCTACCTTACGATCTAGGTCATGGTTGTTACTTAAAGTAAGAAACGATTACAGTATGATAACAATTGAGTACACAGACACACTGGTGCATAAAGATATTAGTAACAATCATTTCAGTAAGTAAAATGTACATAGATCACTTATTGGTACCTAGACTTAAATCTAGTATTCCTTATGAATTTTCATGACAAAACAAACGCCTAATGCAAACCTCGACCCCAGCACCAATCACATTTTATAAATAAAAAAAAGTTACAGAAAAAAAAAAAAATCTTAAGAAAATCTGTAAGAAAAACCTAGAACAGAATTCTTCCCCCCTGAGAATGTGTTCCATACAAAACACACTTATAAAAGCCCACACAGTTATAGTATTTGGATTTGTGCCCATGTCTCATACTTTTCCTTCACTCAAGCTCTGCAGAATGGTTGTGCCAGAACATGCTGATGTATCAACTCCTTAATGCAAACTTCTGTGAAAGCAAAAACCGGTTGTCCAAGGAGGAGCCCAAGCAAGAGCCAAAGCTCTATTCAAATTAAATGTTGCTTAAATTCCTCACTTACTGACTGTATCTGGAGTTTTTAGACCTGTGTGGGAGATTTGTGTATTTATTGGTCTGGTCTTGCTCTGGTTAGGTCAGTGTGTGTGTATTTATTGGTCTGGTCCTGCTCTGGTTAGATCAGTGTATACACATGAACACAGTAAACCAAGGTCCTGAAAGCCAGGCAGGTGCTAATTGTTTCAGACAGGCTTGGTGGTGGTGTTGTAGACCAGGGTGTCTCGTTCTTCGAAAGCCACATGGGGGACGTTAGTGGCCACGGGCTGGTGCTGCGAACGGTCCTTCCTGTGCTTCAGGAAGCAGTAACCCAGGGCAGCCAGCACCCCCATGATGGCTACCGCTAACACTATAGCTATAGCGATGGAGCCTGGAGGAACAGAAGCATTCAGACAAAATGAAGGTTTAGACCAGCGTTTAGTCCGTTTAGTCGTCTAAACCAGTGTTTCTCACAGGATTTCTGTTCCATACCTGCAATAACACACCTGATTCAACTTTTCAAGCCAATAATTGAATGAGATGTATTGGTGCTAGGCGAGAAGAATCATGTGAGAACCACTGGTTTCGGCAACTAAACAGAGATCAGGGGAAGATTCTGGGCTTTCCTCTGGAAAAGTGAAGTAGCCCAAATGTCCCCACTGTATATGGAATACAATCTGGCTATGTACACTAAAGAATGCTGGGAAAGCATAACAAAGCAGACCAACTGACAAACTTTCAGCATGCTTTTCCACAACAAGAGATGACAGTGGAGGAGATATAGACAGTGCTCGACTTGGACCGAAATAGGTTCCAGTACTGTCTAGGTGTAGAAGCTCCACAATACCTTTGAGCCAATATTCTATAAGAGGAACCGGAGCTCAATCAGTAGAACATTTGAGGTGCCGGTACTCAGCTCCAGTGACCTCCCACCCAAGTCAAGCACTGTGTATAGACAGACAGGTTCTAACTCCCGGAGGAGGGAGGTATAGACAGACAGACAGGTCCTAACTCCCGGAGGAGGGAGGTACAGACAGACAGACAGACAGGTTCTAACTCCCAGAGGAGGGAGGTACAGACAGACAGGTTCTAACTCCCGGAGGAGAGAGGTACAGACAGACAGGTTCTAACTCCCGGAGGAGAGAGGTACAGACAGACAGGTTCTAACTCCCGGAGGAGAGAGGTACAGACAGACAGGTTCTAACTCCCGGAGGAGAGAGGTACAGACAGACAGGTTCTAACTCCCGGAGGAGAGAGGTACAGACAGACAGGTTCTAACTCCCGGAGGAGAGAGGTACAGACAGACAGGTTCTAACTCCCGGAGGAGAGAGGTACAGACAGACAGGTTCTAACTCCCGGAGGAGAGAGGTACAGACAGACAGGTTCTAACTCCCGGAGGAGAGAGGTACAGACAGACAGGTTCTAACTCCCGGAGGAGAGAGGTACAGACAGACAGGTTCTAACTCCCGGAGGAGAGAGGTACAGACAGACAGGTTCTAACTCCCGGAGGAGGGAGGTATAGACAGAGTTTCTTACCGGACTCACTTTCCTCTTCCTCGTAGCGTTCAAACATTCCCCTTGCAAACACGTCATGTTCTATAGAGAAAAAGACACCGAGCCATTAAGAATAAATGGTCCATGTTGCTTGACCTCAAAGCCTTTGAAAACTTTTGCTTGACCACACAGAGACTTAAAGGAGACAGACCTGCAATAAATACAGTAGATCAAAATAGCACTACGTTGAACAATACAGCTGCAAAGTACTAACTGTTGCAGGTAGAACTACCATAAATAAAACTGACATGATTCCTTCCTCTACATGTCGATGAAGCGGATCAGTTGAAAATAATATATTTTTGTATTTTAACATCTGAACATTCCATAACATTTTGCTGAACGCAGCCCTAAACTGTAGCTCAGTTGTTCAGAGTGTCTCAAAGTAGGAGTGCTGATTTTATTTTACCTTTATTTAACAAGGCAAGTCAGTTAAGAACAAATTCTTATTTACAATGACGGCCTAGGAACAGTACATTGAGGGAAAAAAGTATTTGATCCCCAGCTGATTTTGTACGTTTGCCCACTGACAAAGATATTATCAGTCTATAATTTTAAAGGTAGGTTCATTTGAACAGTGAGAGAGAATAACAAAAGAATCCAGAAAAAAACGCATGTCAAAAATGTTATAAATTGATTTGCATTTTAATGAGGGAAATGAGTATTTGACCCCTCTGCAAAACATGACTTAGTACTTGGTGGCAAAACCCTTGTTGGCAATCAGAGGTCAGATGTTTCTTGTAGTTGGCAACCAGGTTTGCACACATCTCAGGAGGGATTTTGTCCCACTACTCTTTGCAAATCTTCTCCAAGTCATTAAGGTTTCGAGGCTGACGTTTGGCAACTCGAACCTTCAGATCCCTCCACAGATTTTCTATGGGATTAAGGTCTGGAGACTGGCTAGGCCACTCCAGGACCTTAATGTGCTTCTTCTTCAGCCACTCCTTTGTTGCCTTGGCCGTGTGTTTTGGGTCATTGTCATGCTGGAATACTCATCCACGACCCATTTTCAATGCCTTGGCTGAGGGAAGGAGGTTCTCACACCAAGATTTGACGGTACATGGCCCCATCCATCGTCCCTTTGATGCGGTGAAGTTGTCCTGTCCCCTTAGCAGAAAAACACCCCCAAAGCATAATGTTTCCACCTCCATGTTTGACGGTGGGGATGGTGTTCTTGGGGTCATAGGCAGCATTCCTCCTCCTCCAAACACGGTGAGTTGAGTTGATGCCAAAGAGCTCCATTTTGGTCTCATCTGACCACAACACTTTCACCCAGTTGTGCTCTGAATCATTCAGATGTTCATTGGCAAACTTCAGACGGGCATATACATGTGCTTTCTTGAGCAGGTGGACCTTGCGGGCTCTGCAGGATTTCAGTCCTTCACGCGTAGTGTGTTACCAATTGTTTTCTTGGTGACTATGGTCCCAGCAGCCTTGAGATCATTGACAAGATCCTCCCGTGTAGTTCTGGGCTGATTCCTCACCGTTCTCATGATCATTGCAACTCCACGAGGTGAGATCTTGCATGGAGCCCCAGGCCAAGGGAGATTGACAGTTCTTTTGTTTCTTCCATTTGTGAATAATTGCACCAACTGTTGTCACCTTCTCACCAAGCTGCTTGGCGATGGTCTTGTAGCCCATTCCAGCCTTGTGTAGGTCTACAATCTTGTCCCTGACATCCTTGGAGAGCTCTTTAGTCTTGGCCATGGTGGAGAGTTTGGAATCTGATTGATTGCTTCTGTGGACAGGTGTCTTTTATACAGGTAACAAGCTGAGATTAGGAGCACTCCCTTTAAGAGTGTGCTCCTAATCTCAGCTCGTTACCTGTATAAAAGACACCTGGGAGCCAGAAATATTTCTGAATGAGAGGGGGTCAAATACTTATTTCCCTCATTAAAATGCAAATCAATTTATACAATTTTTGACATGCGTTTTTCTGGATTTTTTTGTTGTTATTCTGTCTCTCACTGTTCAAATAAACCTACCATTAAAATTATAGACTGATCATTTCTTTGTCAGTGGGCAAACGTACAAAATCAGCAGGGGATCAAATACTTTTTTTCCCCCTCACTGTAGGTTAACTGCCATGTTCAGGGGCAGAATGACAGATGTTTACCTTGTTTGATCTTGCAACCTTTCGGTTATTAGACCAACGCTCTAACCCCTAGGCTATTTGCCGCCCAGGATCAGGTCCTCCTAATCTTAATCATTATGATCTAAAAGACTAAACTGATCCTAGTCCAGCACTCTTACTCGGACACTGAATACAGGCCTAGAGTTCTGTACCAGTCACGCCCTTGCAGGTCTCTTTGCAGCTCTCCTCCACGTCAAAGTTGTTGTCGTTGCCGTCACAGCCACCGTATGTGAAGCGATGGCACTTCCTGTTGAGCGGGTCATAGTACCAGTGGGAGTGGCTGGCGCGGCACATCCCCGTCCTAGGGGGCTTGGTGCAGCGGGCTGAGAGAGAGAGAGCGACAGACAGACAGAGAGAGATGTGATAAAGGTATTGTCCACTACAGGACTGTGTGGACCTGATACTTGGGTTGTGACTGTAGTAGGGGAACTAGGATTGGGCAGGGCATCTAGGGCTGGGACTATAGTAAGCACACTAGAGTTGTGACTGGTAAATAGGGTCGAGGTATGGGTACTAGAGCTGTAGTAGGATAAATTGTATTGCTTTGGTAAGGGTTTATAAAGGGGCTATAGTAAGCTTGGGTGTGAAAATCTAAATCAACTCACCCCTACTTTTGTCCACATCAATGTTCAGCAGACGAGTGAAGGTCTGGTTCACTGCCAAAACAAGCATCAGGTTATGTTGCTGTACAGACACAGCCTGGGAACGTTTAGGAGTTTGTTGTATTCATGAAGCGTACCTCAGCAATCTTTTAAGAGTCACTCTTTATGGATGGTCTAAAACTAAGATGTTTTTGATCATGTGTGAGGTAAAGTGACTTAAGACTAGCAGACTTCCTTGTTTTCATTGCAGTTGATAAGTTTCAAGTTAATGTCACGTGCACAAGTACAGAGAAATGCCTTTCTTGCAAACTCTAAACCCAACAACAATGCAGTAATCAATATTAATGTAGGACTAAAAATAACATAAGGTAGAACAAAAACACACAACAAGTAAGTAAGAAGCTATAGAATATACTGGGTAAGTCAGCTCCAATACCATATTTACAATGTGCAGGGATACTGGAGTGATATAGATAGATATGTATAAATATTGGCATCAGGATATGATAAACAGAGTAGCAGCACTGTATATGATTGTGTGTGTGTAGAGTCAGTATAAATGTGTGTGCATGTTGTGTGTGAGTGTGAGAGAGAGAGATGACTAATATGTAAAATGTAAATGTATGTCAGTGTGCGTGTGTGTGTGTAGAGTCCTGTGAGTGTGCATAGAGACAGTGCAAGAAAATAATTAAAATACAAAAAGGTAAACTCAGATAGTCCGTGTAGCCATTTAAGTAAAAACTGCTGTGTGTATGTTTGTGTGTGGACTCACGTTTGTCGCAGGATGCCTCGTCAGAGCCGTCGCTGCACTGAGACACTGTGTCACACTCCAGATCTTCATCCAGACAGCAGCCGTTGTCACAAGTAAACTGACCGGAGTTACAGGGGGAGCCACAAACCTCCCCTAAACCACACACACACACACACACACACTTACTTACTTAACATAGATGTGGTGGATGGTATGTACGCATGCAAGTAAACACAGTTCATTCACCTTTTTTATATGGTGAATAGTGTTTACGTCGTGTATAGTGTTTATATTGTGAAGTGTTTATGCTTCCATAAATTTGCATGTTAGCATTAACATTACTCACCTTCAGTAGGCACGCCAATTCTTCTTCCTGACGCAGCTGTAGGATGAAAATGAGAGACAATAGATTCAACTTGCAAGAGAGAATATGAAAAGACAGCTGGCATGCATACAGTCAGTCGGCTGCAGACAGTCGGCTACAGACAGTCGGCTACAGACAGTCGGCTACAGACAGTCGGCTACAGACAGTCGGCTACAGACAGACCGCTCCATCTCATTGTACCTGACACGCCGTGGCAGGCATTGGAGCACTCCTGCTGGGAGATGTAGTTGTTGCGGTTCCCCTTGCAGCCCCCGAAGGTGAACTCCTCGCACTTCTCTGACGCACCGTTGTAGTGCCACCTAGGGAAGGCTCCTCGACAGTGACCCACCTTCTTGGGGACCAGACAGTGACCTGGGCAAGCAGACAGACAAGTCAGAGATGATTATGGAGGATTAATATTGGTTTGATTAAATATATATATTTTTTTACAACTTTACATGAGATACATAGGTAAATGATCTATGCGTTACATAGCATGGCTGTAATGTGAATGTATTGCAACTGCCATTTATATAAGCTATTCGTGATAATGGATCCCTCAGTTTTACCATAATGCAAAACTGACTAGGCCCTCGGTCAGTCGACAACAGCCAAGGTAAGTAAAAATTCACGCCAATGTGTATTTTGGGTGTACTATCCCTTTAAAACACACTTCACCATGTCAACAAAGTCGTTTTTATCCAAAGTCCAGCAACCTGAGCAGCTAAACAGTTTAACATTGTACTGTAGCTCTACAGTACAGTGTTGGTGCTTCCCTTTAAACCCACAACCATAAAATGCTTATTGCAGCCAACAGGACACCAATGCCACCATTAGAGGAGGTCTGTGACCGTATCCTTACATTTACCCATGCACACCGTTTAGGCTCATGGTGGAATGTCAACAAGGGTGTGTTCAGGAGAGTCATCGTTAGAGAACGTTGAGATACAAATGTATAGAACATACAGTGGGGGTCCAAAATGTTTGAGATCCTTGATAACAGATAGGGGTTCAAAGATCATTGCCCCAACACATGCTAACCTCTCACCATTACCAATAACAGGGAAGGTTAGCATGTCTTGGGGGTATGATCTTTGACCCTGTAACTCTCACTCATTATTCACGATTCATTCAGGATTATCTGTAATCATGGTAGCATCCACATTAATGTAGACGTCTTATTTACAATAAAAGTGTCTCAAATTAAACAATACATTATTTCCGCATTTCTATTGGGCACAAAATAATCTGAAACAACCAAGAGAGTCACAATCATTGTAGAGTCACAATCATTGCGTGCTAGGAATATGGGACCAAATACTAAAGACTTGACTACTCTATTTCTAAGAATCTTCAGGGGTGTCAATCATTTTGACCCCTACCTTCGAGAAAAGAAATATATTACTTGTTATTAAACAATTGTATTAAAATATAAAATAGAACTGATTAAAAAAAATACACATGTATTTAGCTAGGCAAGTCAGTTAAGAACAAATTCTTATTTACAATGACGGCCTGCCTGGGAACAGTGAGTTAACTGCGTTGTTCAGGGGCAGAACGACAGATGATTACCTTGTCAGCTCGGGGATTCGATCTAGCAACCTTTCGGTTACTGGCCCAATGCTCTAACCACTAGGCTACCTGCCGCAGGCCTGGGCAATTCCAGTCCTCCGGGGCCTGATTGGTGTCACACTTTTGCCCCAGCTAACACACCTGACTCCAATAATCAACTAATCATGAGCTTCAGTTAAAAATACAATTAGTTTAAATCAGGTGTCTTTGTTAGGGATGGGGGAAAGTGTAGCACCAATCAGGCCCCCGGAGACTGGAATTGCCCAGGCCTGCGACCAGCACGTGACAAAGGCCAGTCATAATAGCTTTACGAATTCCAAATCAGGCCCGAGTGGCCTAGCCCCTATTCCTAGGTACTCTGGGGAAATACGAAGGAATCGGATAGGTTTAAAAGATAGTCATTACTTTACCCTTCCTTTGGATAGAGGAATTTTCATATATCTTATACCCATTTAATCATTTCAGATTTATAGGTGTACTTAGGAAGAGAACTGTTTCCGATTTCCAAAGGCGTTCAACAAAACTGACTTGAATAGGGGCTAACACTGAACATGAATTAATCCGGCATTTCCACTTGTTACCATATTGGACCCGTCACTCAGCACAGCTATGATGGAGTGATATGAACGCAACAATGACTTCATCTATCCTATCCAACCTTATAATAGCAACCAACCAAGTGTTGGCCCATCACATGGACATAGGTTGCATTCATTCGGCATCATACAGAAGAAAAAAAGGACTGAAAGAGGGAGGAACTACCTGGACTTGTCCAATAATAAGCCTTACATTTTCATAAGACTTTGCAAAACATTTCTGTGTGTGCCCTTACTGACTCAACCCAAATGACAATGTGTGGAAGAACAGTGTCGTCAACATTTGAACGAGGCTATGGACCCTCATCAAGTCAGTGCATCAGCAGTGAGAGATAAAGAGGAGCTTCCTACCCAGTAAGCCTGCGGACAGTTACTGTTTACCTCAGATAAACCGCTAAGTGATAGCACACATACAAATGACTTTTAGCTGGTACAGCAGGAGTACACAGATAAGGTGATAAGGGCCATTGATCTGAGGACAAAGCGATACACTTGGGATATTGCAGTGTGTGGATGTATATATAGTGGGTTACTATATACACACAATAGAATTCCTTACATTTATGAGCTCGAGAGCTTAGGACTACAAGGTTCTATTGACAGTCTTGTTCCGTTCAATGTTCTAACTATAATAGTACTCTAAATACCACAATTCACGTTAAGTTCAAAGGAATACAATACCAAAATTGCTGACACTAATAAAACCAATGAGGATTCAGAGCTTGAAAGATGATTCTGAGATAATCTTTTTGCAGATAGAAATGTAGTCCCAAGCTCTGGAGAAAGTCTCTCCACTACAGGAAAATGTTATTCAAAAGGTTGTAGTAGTTGCTATGACTCTGCGAAACGGTTTTGTATTTGTAACATTTATTTCACTGGAACACCTGCATGGCCATCTTGGCTTTTCCTGCAGGGGCATCTACTGTGTAGTTCAACTATCTATTGACACTGGTCTACTGTCTGTTGGCACTATGTTTTGGGGGCTTCCTGCTTTTCCTTTGCTGTACTCAGTAAAGTTTCCAGCTTTTTTTCTTTCTTTCTACCAAGATACAAAAATTGCCTATTTGTAAACAATTTCCCCATTTCATGTTCCAAAACTCCCAGAAATCTCTCTCCCGGTCTGTGACATAGCCTTTTCATTGGTATTAGCAACACAACATTCTGTGGAACTTTCAAGGAGGGCTGGGCCTCGGCCAATAAACCTTTCCACTCCGTTCCTATTGGTAGTAAAGTAGAGGGTTGTGTAAGGGCACCCTAGTCAACCTTTGTCTGTCTGTCTGTCTGTCCGTGCGCCTGTCTGTGCGAATGCCATTCTGTCTGTCTGTCTGTGGTCTCACCTGGGAAACTGGCTGACATGACTCAACTGTGAATCACGCCAGACCTGTTCTCATCCTAGCTTAGCAGGGGAGTGGTCACACAGTTCTCCTTGTGTTGGGTGTCAAGTACACATGTTTTTAAAGCTACGAGCTTGACTTAATGGTCAATGGTCGAAAATAATCAATTTTATTCACAAACCATTGAGAGCACCTAATTATGTTGATTGCAATTGAAGTACTGTATCAAAGTTGTTTGGCTTAAGCGTCAGTAAAATTTACATTTTTCTTTAACTAAAACCCAAGCCCATGTTAACCAGTAACAAAATAAGGCCCTTCCTTCATGTAAACTTTTGCTTACACATGATCCACATTAAAATGGTATGTGTGGGGAACCAATCCTAACCTCCTGCAGGGTACAGGACTATACTTAGTAAACTGCCTGATTACAGGAAACCAAAGACCAGGTTTGTCTAGGAGTAGTTCAAAGGATGACATTCATTTATACTGAACAACAATATTAACACAATATGCAACAATTTTACTGAGTTACAGTTCATAAGAAAACCAGTCAAATCAAATAAATGAATTATGCCCTAATCTATGGATTTCACATGACTGGGCAGGGACGCAGCCATGGGTGGGCCTAGGCCCAGCCAATCAGAATGATTTTAACCCCCAAAAAAGGCTTTATTACAGAGAGAAATACTCCAGTTGTGGCTGGTTTCAGACAACCCCGCAGGTGAAGAAGCCGGATGTGGAGGTCATGGGCTGGAATGGTTACACGTGGTCTGCGTCTGTGAGGCCAGTTGGACATACTGCCAAATTCTCTAAATAACGTTGGAGGCGGCTTATGGCTGAGAAATTAACATTAAATTATCTGGCAACAACTCTGGTGGACATTCCTGCAGTCAGCATGCCAATTGCATGCTCCCTCAAAACTTGAGAAATCTGTGGCATTGTGTTGTGTGACAAAACTGCACATTTTAGAGTGTCCTTTTGTCCCCAGTACAAGGTGCACCTGTGTAATGATCATACTGTTTAATCAGCTTCTTGATATGCCACACCTGTCAGGTGGATGGAATATCTTGGCAAAGGAGAAATGCTCACCAACAGGAATATAAAGAAATTTGTTTAATTCCTTTTAGATAAATAAGCTTTTGGTGTGTGTGGAAGATTTCTGGGATATTTTATTTCAGTTTATGAAACACTTTACATGTTGAGTTTATATTCTTGTTCAGTATAGATATCGTTGGTGCATCAATCCACAAGGCTAGTGTGCTGGAATATCAAATCAAAAAATCAAATCAAATGTATTTATATAGCCCTTCGTACATCAGCTGAAATCTCAAAGTGCTGTACAGAAACCCAGCCTAAAACCCCAAACAGCAAGCAATGCATGTGAAAGACGCATGTGAAAGACGCACGTGAATAGTGTTTCTCAACCTTTTTTGTACAGACTGGCAAGCTATATGGTCGTTCTTGTGTAATATATAATATATGCAATTTAGCAGACGCCTTTAACCAAAGCTACTTACTGTCATGCGTACATAGATTTTACAGCTGGTCCCGGGAATCAAACCCACTATCCTGGCGTTGCAAGCACCATGCTACATACCAACTGAGCTATAGTGTGTCAGTGACAGGCAAGCTATAGTCCATCCTCCTTGGGGGACCGCTTACATTTAAACTAGCTAAAACCATTACATTTTGGGGTCTATAGCTATGATTCCATCTAAATTGGCAAAAGATTTTCATGTGAATATTCTAAAATAAAAACGTGCATTTTCCCTACCAGAGATGAGTTCCATCGAATTGACTTGTGGCATATAAAAGGCTGTGCATGATGACATAGTGCACATAAAAAATTACTTTTCAAGTTAAATTCCCATGTACCTACTAAAAAATACAAGTTAAATGGGTTTCCATCACATTTTCAACTCTGCTGATGGTTCTCATACAAAAAGGAAAAGATGTTACATAGCGAGTGTTCCCACTCTGGTATTAGGAGGTGCGCTCCAGCCAACAGATTGCAGCTACAGTGTAGGTATAGCCTACATGAGATTATTATGGACAAAAGAGCGAGATCATGTTAAGTTTGTCAAATGGCAGCCAAGCATCGATCATCCTGTCACCAGAATCAAAACCTCAATATTTATTAGAAAGGATCATCAAGCTCATCACCTTGCACTTTCACCCCCCCTCCGTGAAGTTCATAACTTATTTCATCTGTAGCCTGAGTTGCTTATTAACTAGGCAAATCAGTTAAGAACAAACTTATTTACAATGACGGCCTGCCCCAGACGACGCTGGACTGCAGTGACACCTATTGCACTGCGATGCAGTGTCTTAGACCGCTGCGCCACTCGGGAGCCTAATAAACTGCCTGCTTTCCGAGTCGTAGAGGGAGGACCACACAACATATCGTGTAACTCCAACTTTACTTCCATATGATGGTTATGATATCAATATTTGCGCATAGAAGCGTTTCTGACATTTCTCACATAATACATTTTAACGACACACCTTGTCTATAATGTTCCTTGTTTTGTCGACATTTGGAAAGTTTACCGACAAATTTTCTGTTTCCATCAGGCCTGTTTTTATCCGACATAAAAAAAGGTTGGCTGGAAACCTAGTTATTGACAGCTTTAAAACACATACACAAAGTGTTTAACATGGACATTACACATGACCACAATTCCCATAATTCAGTACTCACCCTCAGACTGTTCTGGAGTGAGGACGAGGACAGAGACCTGATCCATGGCTGATTGGTTGCTGGAGTCGGTGACCTTTAGCTGGAAGATGTACTTCCCAGGTTTCAGGTTGCTCAGCTTCACCTGATCCTTCAGGTCCGTTTTCTGGAAGAAAAAAGGATAAGAGAAAAATACAACTGTGCCCGAACCTGACTTTTACATTTCTATCCATCTATATATATATATAAAAACAAGCATTTAAGCTGGACCAATGCTTGATCAGTGTGTTTATTCAGATTATTAAACTCAAAAGACTTAAGGCAAACGTGCATATTCATTCTGTATTTTTACCATGCAGCAAGACCACACCATTAAAACATGAAGCATTGTTCTGAATAACAACAATAGATTATACATAGGCTAATGAAGAAAAGGAGGGTTTGATGATGATGAGTATGTGTTGAGCGTGTAATGTATAGTACTCGTTTTTTATCCAGCAATACTACATTCCCAAGACTATTTCCCCTCTGGGACAATAAAGTGTAGCATTGTTATTATTATGAGGATGATGACGAGGTTGATGCCCTCACCGTCATTTCCACCGTGTTCTCCCCCTTCACAAGGCTCCACTTGTAGCTAGTTATCACTTTGTCATCCCAGCTCTCAATGCCATTCAATGTCACTGTGTCGTTGGGTTGGACCACAATGTCCCGACCCGCTTTGGCAGTGGGGAACTTGTCCTCATCACCTGAGAGCAGCCATACCAATCAGCAAAATAATTACCATCAAAACAATCATAATAATAATAATAATAATAATAATAATAATAAGTCTATTTGCACTGAGATTGTTAATTTTTTCCTGTCCCAGCACCAAACACACAAAAGAAATCACAGTAGGACACAAGCAGGAGCCTGGGTGGATAACATTTAGGTTGTGGGGGTTAGTATTAGTAATTATCAGTAAGAATGGGCTTTGATGGGCTGGTTTCTAGATTTAGCCTATAGTACTGGACGAAACATCTCTGCAATAGATAAATCTATTTTTGGACATATAAATTAACAATATGAATTGACTCTTGAAGAACACAACTTAACAATACCTCATGAGCTTAGGTCAACTGCTGTACCCCATCAGGGCCCAAAATATAAGCATGTTTTACTCCAATGTTCGTATACAAAGTAAATGCAAACCGACCCTGTATAGCCTCAAAACATGATACAAACTATACTGTTGATATCAAGGCTGGTCAGTCCTTGCATCCATAGCGCTGTGTATGAATTTGAGAGTGGCTCCATTTCTCCAGCTTGTCCGGGGAACAGAGGCGGGACTAAACTCTATTGTTTCAACTCCTGATTGCCGATTTAAATCGCCATTAAAACATGCTTTGTCCAGGACTATGTTTATTAATGTGGGTCTGGGAAACTGGTCCGTAGGCCTATAAGACTATAAATCAATGACTACCTGTAACTGGAGTGAGTCGAGTCTTGATCTTACCACGGGTGCTTTCAGGTCCTCCCAGGTAATCTTCATAGACTGAGTCTAAAATGTAATTTGTGAATCCCACTTTGTTCACAAACCTGCAGACATACTCTCTCTTGTACAGGCAGTTAAACAGAAAACATGTTTTAACCGAGCCTTTCTCTTCACCATTCTCAATCAGAGCCAAGTTGCAATTGGGGTCTTGGCAACAATAGCTAACACAGTCTTCAGCTTGGGTTACAGTTGGGGACGAGATGAAACTGGCTCCTACTTTGACAGAGTCTTCAGTGTCTAGCACAAAGTTTGCATTGCCCACATTGAAATTCCCGGCGCAGTTTTCTCCATTTGTAACCTGTGCGTTGTCTTGGCAGACTATTGACAGGAGCAACAGCGCGGATCCTAATACTGACCCAATACACAGAGCCGTCATTATTGCCGTTACTTGAAAGACGTAGCCTACCGAACAATAGCCTACGACACAACGAAGGTAAATGCAGTCAAGTGTTGTTTTATGTTTCCTCTCGGTTTCCGTGTGAATTACTCCTATAAACAATATTTGGACAAAGGTTCAACGCCCATTCCGTCTCCAAAATGTCTTATTTAATTTCAAACAAACCGATATTCCATGAATGTCCCCAACACAGAACGTGCGACATGAAATGACTTCAACAGTCGACCGACAACACGGGTTATAGCAATACGTATGTATTTTGCTGAAAAACAAACAAGATAGGCTATAATCTTATTTCTGCGTTCCTTGTTTAAAATCCAAGTAAAGAGAGTGCCTCACGCGATTAAATCACTCAGCTATGTTGGGTGTTTTCATTCGCAAGAAAGGCCAACAATTTAACTTAAACAAAATTCTCAGGTGTGTCCATAGAGATAGATAGAGGACTCATTTATATCTGTGCAATTATATCGTCGGTGAACGCATGAGCAGCGCCATTGAGTCTACGACCCATAGGAATCCCCACCCAGGTTACTTTGACTACTTTAAAATGGCGTAAGCATGGTGGAATCCCTCCGCGGTAATGTCCATGATGAATACTCTATCTATCTCTATGGGTGTGTCATACCTGTGAATTCCAGGAAGTGAAATGTTGTACTGACGTTGATGTGGGCGGTAGAGTTTCGGTGGACTGTTGCTTCTGTCACATCAGGCTGGGTGCCCTTTTGTATTTCATGACTTCAACATCCCTCCTCTACTGTCAATATATAATGTGTCATTTTTCAATAAACCATTTGTCATTTTCTTGTCAATAAATAATGTGTCATGTGTATTTATTTCGTGCACAATTATTTCCAACAAAACTTGGAATAACACTTTTAGAGGTGAAATGATTTTTACTTCAATAATACACCCCAGCCTCTACTCCTTTCACGTCTCTTATTACAATAAATATTCACATGAAAATGTACATAGTCTAGCATATATTAGAAAAAAAAATTGCTTGTTTGGTTCCAGGTAGAGCCCTTTTGCGTTCCATGTGGAGTACGAAAAAAAAAAAAAATTTATGAAATGTAAGTCGCTCTGGATAAGAGCGTCTGCTAAATGATTAAAATGTAAAATGTAAAATGTGGAATAGTCATTTTCGCAGAGGGTTCTACATGGAACCCAAAAGGGTTCTCCTATGGGGACAGCTGAAGAACCCTTTTCGACCCATTTTTTCTAAGATGGTATTTCATTGTTGTATATTTAACTAGGCATGACGACACAGCCTGTATGAAAACTCTTGTTCATTGTTACCTTTTCTCATGAAAGTGGTTAATGGTTTAGATGCCTTAGAATGATTGACATCCTAAAACAGTTGGTCTTTGATTCCACAGGCAGACATGTCTAGTAACACTGCACATTGTACTGTCGAGACAAATAGACATTGTGTGGTCTTTTTTTCCCATCTTCTTTTGTATGCATGACACTGAGTGTACAAAACATTAACGACGCCTGCTCTTTCCATGATATAGACTGACCAGGTGAATCCAGGTGAACGCTATGATATCTTATTGATGTCACTTCAGTCAGTGTAGATTAGGTATTCCCAAACTGGGGTACGTGCAATGCCATCGGGGGTACGCCAAAAAAAAATGTGATTCGTATTTTTAAAAACTTTTTTTTTTTCTTCACATTTTCAAACAGTCCATTTATATTTTCCAACGGGGCTATACATTTGGGTGAGTTTTTTTTCCCTCGTCTGAGTAGCCTTGTTTCACTTCCAAAAATAGTGAATTAACAACACAATGTCAAATACAGGTAGCCTAGTCAAATAATTAACATCCAATCACATTAACCATTACTCTCTCGGGGGAATTCCACTAACGGTTTGTTTGTAGCCAAACGTAGCTGCTGCTCATGTTGGTATCTGTGCTGATGGCGCAAAAGCCATGACAGGGAGACATAGTGGAGTGGTTACGCCCGTGGAAGCAGTTGCTCCCGACGCCACTTGGGTACACTGCAGCATCCACCGAGAGGCTCTTGCTGCCAAGGGAATGCCTGACAGCTCTAAAGACGTTTTGGACACTACAATGAAAATGGTTAACTTTGTTAAAGCAAGGCCCCTGAACTCGTGTGTATTTTCTGCACTATGCAATGATATAGGCAGCGAGAGTTATTCACAATTTTCGATGAACAAATAAGGTTTTATATGTAAGATGGTTAAATAAAAGAGCGAAATTATTGATTATCATTATTATATTATTTGTGGCAGACCAGGGGGTTTGGTAAAGACATTTGCACAGATCAGACACTGACAGAGTAGGATTAGTGCGGTTTCAAGGGTGTTTATTTAAATAATAAATCAAAAGAAAAGGATAGGTCTCCCCCATGAGACCCTCTCCGGGATACTGTCTTCTGGGCTCCAGGTCTTGTTGTATCCAGTCGGGCACAAAAACTGAACTCCCTCCTTTTAGCTCGGGCACCGTCTCCAATTATAAGGAAGTCACCTTTCTTCCCCCAGTCCCTTCCCTTGTGTGCTGCCCTTCTGGCAACTTTATGGGACTTGTACAGCTGGTGAGCAATCAGCCTTTGATTGCTCACCAACCACAATCAGCCCCAATTAGTCCTGTCCGGAGAGCACGTCAAGACCTGGCACGTCCAGCAGAGGGAGCCATCGCCTCGTGATGTAGACTCCATCTGCCACCAGGCCTCGACGAATCTCCCCCTGGTGGCTGACCTGCTGTACGCCACATATTATTTGTTCCCTGATCCAATAAGAAACTCACACTCATTCTTTCTTATGTTTAATAAATGTATTGTGTAGTGTGTGTGTGTGTCAGGCTTACAATGATGGCAAAAAACAACATTTGAGAGTGTGCTGACCCTGGTGCTAGAGGGTTGAATGTTTGAAGGGGTACAGCTGGAGGTTGAATGTTTGAAGGGGTACAGCTGGAGGGTGAATGTTTGAAGGGGTACAGCTGGAGGGTGAATGTTTGAAGGGGTACAGCTGGAGGTTGAATGTTTGAAGGGGTACAGCTGGAGGGTGAATGTTTGAAGGGGTACAGCTGGAGGTTGAATGTTTGAAGGGGTACAGCTGGAGGTTGAATGTTTGAAGGGGTACGGGACTATAAAAAGTGTGGGAACCACTGGTGTAGACGAAGGGGAGGAAACAGGTTAAAGAAGGATTTTTAAGCCTTGAAATAATTGAGACATGGATTGTGTACGTGTGCCATTCAGAGGGTGAATGAGCAAGACAAAATATTACATTTTCTTTGAACAGGGTATGGTAGTAGGTGCCAGGCGCACTGGTTTGAGTATGTGAAGAACTGCACCGCTGCTAGGTTTTTCACACTCAACAGTTTCCCCTGTGTATTAACAATGGTCCACCACCGAAAGGACATCCAGCCAACTTGACACAACTGTGGGAAGCACTGTAGTCAACATGGGCCAGCGTTTAGGCTTTTCTGGGGGCAATAGGAGGCGTAATGCAATATTAGGAAGGTGTTCCTAATGCTTTGTACACTCAGTGTATTTTGTGTTCTTTCACTTCTCGTTTGAATTTCTCAATTTCATGTTGGAATTTCAAATGATCAGGAAAATAATGACCATTGAAAATTTTGGATGGATTCCAACAATTACAGTAAGAAACTAGGAATGGTTGAAGCGAGTGTATGAAAGTACTGTGTTTGGCACACAAACCAAATGAACTGAAGAGACGTTCATTATTCTACTGTACATTAGAGAGTAATGAAATGTATGAATATAAGTCTTACCGTACTAGCTTCCTTGGACTGGTTTACACAGAAATTATCATATCTCTCAAGAAAGCTCAAGCATTTTCTGGTGATTTCCACAGACAGACACTAATGTCATAGGCTAAGGTACATCGAAGAAGTCAGACTCCTTTGACAAGTTAGTGATATAAAAGTGCATATCATATTATCTTCAAGGCCTAAACCAGCACTGTTGAGGGACATTAATGTTCAAAAACCAAAGTTCCATTGTGTCACATTAAATAATAAAGGCTGAGTTTGACGTAAACCTATAGAGTGATTTTGAATTGTGTGTAGTATTTTGATTGCTGGAAACAGTGGCTGCATTTGCACACATTTCTCTTCACTTTGGATGAAAACAGTTGATGATATCGCCATGAGGACACGTGTGGTTGGGAGAGTTACCGTTGTGCCAGACTCCGGCAGATGTGAGTTTGGGTTTGTGAATGTGTCGATTTGTATGGTTACGTTTATGCAGGCAGCTAAATTCTGATTGTTCGCTTATTGGTCTTTTGAAAAAGAGCTGATGTGAAAAGATCTGATGGGATTGGGCAAAATACCAATTAGTGGAACAAATATCAGAATTGGGATGCCTGTGTAAACGCAGTGCGAGGTGTAGCACATGTGGATGTGTCCCCAATTGCACCACTGACTAGCTAGCTTTTTGCGTGGCGCGACTGGTAAGACGCTTCGGGAGGGTGGTCACGTGTCCTAGCAAGGCAGAGGTCCTGGGTGTGAGCCGAAATCAGGAGGAAGCGGTACTCGCTAAGCAAGCAGCGATGTGGCAGCCAGCTGCTCCAACCTCTGCTGATATTTTCGTTGGACATTGGATCCGATGGACAATAAAGGAATCTTAATTTTAAATGGATGTGTGTGTGTGTGTGTGTGTGTGTGTGTGTGTGTGTGTGTGTGTGTGTGTGTGTGTGTGTGTATGTGAAGGGGTTCATTGCTTTTCTAGGGCCCGGGCTTTTGGTCCGGAAATGGAGCCATTGTGCTTTTACCAGTATTTCTAGCAATATTTTGTATTGATGCTGGTAGAAAATTCTAGGAAATGTTCTGTAAATTATACAAGCCGTCTCCAATCAATCTATCAATATCTGGTTGTGCAGGTGGGTTTGGCAGGAGTATCGCCTGAGAAGGGAGGTGTAGCACAAGCATTTTGGTACACTCGCATTAACATCTGCTAACCATGTGTATGTGGCCAATAAAATTAGATTTCATTTGATTTAGCTCTGCAAAAAACTATTATATGGGAGGGAATACTATTATTTTGTAGATCAGTGATTCTACACCTCACTTTGCTCAAGCTGATCTTCTCCAATGGACTCTGAAGTTGTAGATAAAAATGGGTCAATTAGGGGCAGTTAAGAAAGCTCTATGCAGAAATCGCTCCGCCATTTCCTGGTTGCTAAAACTCTAATAGTTCGAATAATTTCAGTTTGTGACAAAACAAGCAAGTATATAGTAGAGAATCGTTTTACCATCTAAACCGCTGTGAAATATAATTTCCATAAACCAAAAATATATATTTTTCATGTTTGAAGTTGGTGTACAAAATTGAAAGTAAAAGATGCAGAAACTAAACTTAAGAACGGGAAGCATAAAAATAGCGCACATAGAACAGATCTACCGCGTCTTAGACTTGCGTTCAATGAGAATGACAGATCTATAACACACATTTCTATGTGAATTTGTTCGGGTCGCCCAAAAAGTTACATACTGCAGCTTTAACGGGAGAGCCAATGAAACCAACCATGGAGGAATACAGAAAATATTAGGAATTAGGAATTCATTTGAAGTCAATCCACATGGTTCAGAACTTATTTAGGACTAATTGGATAATTGCTTTATGATTAGTTCACACAGGGTGTGAGAAGGTGCTATTTTGGCCTCTTGAGGTAGTATGATCATCAAAATGCGGGGTAGAAAAGAACTGGAACGAAAGAAGGAACCAACTATTGCATAGGGTCTCTTTGCCAGCCAGTCCGGAATCAGTGGAGGCTGGTGGGAGGAGCTATAGGAGAACAGGCTCATTGCAATGGCTGGAATGGAGTCATACATGTGGTTTCCATATGTTTAATGTGTTTGATACCGTTCCATTGATTCCATTCCAGCCATTACAATGAGCCTGTCCTCCTATAGCTCCTCCCACCAGCCTCCACTGTCCTGAAAGGCTGTGGAATGGGGTCGAGGCTGTTGGCTTATTGTATCGCCTAAATTTAATCTCCCAGGGCCCTCAGAAGCTGGCCACTCGTTCATTCATGCATGTGTGAGTAAATGAGCATGTTCACCAGGAAAGGCGAGCCTTTAACAAGCTGAATTATTGATTGTGTTTAACAGACAACACATCACAGGCAAGACTATGCGCTGATACTCTGGCTGCCAAAAATGTTGTTTTGAAAAGTGCTGTCCTTTCAGAACATGGAGCCTGGAAACTACAATTCCTCACAATGCCTCATTCTTCTATTACTTGCCAAGCACTGTCCACCACCATGTTTTCCTTTCCTTTATCTTGACTCTTATTGACTTTCCCAGATATTTCTGGAGAAACAAACACTAATGATGGCCTAATAGCCAAATTGTTAATTTTTGTTGCTCTTGTTGCATGACAGAACATTGAAAATCTTTCTATAGGTCAGAAACAGAATTTGGTTTGATGACTTTCAGCTTAAAGTAGTTAGTGTCCCTCTCCCCAGCCCTGGATACTACCCCAGCGCTCTTCTCACCCCTTTAATAAACGTATACTGAATACTGAACGAAAATATAAAAGCAACATGCAACAATTTCAATGATTTTTCTGAGTTACAGTTCATCTAAGGAAATCAGTCAATTGAAATAAATGCATTAGGCCCTAACCTATGGATTACACATGACTGGGCAGTGGCACAGCCATGGATGGAACTGGAAGGTCATAGGCCCACCCACTTGGGAGCCTGGCCCAGCCAATCAGAATTATTTTTTTTCCCACAAAAGGGCTTCATTAGACAGAAATACTCCTCAGTTTCATCAGCTGCCCAGGTGGCTAATCTCAGACGATCCCGCAGGTGAAGAAGCCGGATGTGGAGGTCCTAGACTGGCGTGGTTGCACTTGGTCTGCAGTTGTGAGGCCGGTTGGACGTACTGCCACAATCTCTAAAACAATGTTGGTGGCAGCTTATGGTCAAGAAATTAACATTCAATTCCCCAGCACAAGGTACACCTGTGTAATGATCGTGCTGTTTAATCAGCTTCTTGATATGCCACACCTGTCAGGTGGATGGATTATCTTGGCAAAGGAAAAATCCTCACTAACAGGGATGTAAACAAATTTGTGCACAACATTTTAGAGAAATAAAATGTTGGGATCTTTTATTTCAGCTCATGAAACATGGGACCAACACTTTACATGTTGCGTTTATATTTTTGTTCAGTATATACACTTTATTTTTCTTTAGTTCATTGCATCTAGGCTATGTGGAAATTTTAATGTTTTCCACCCAACAACATTCAAAAAGGTTATTTGTGTCACGTTGTATAAATGATTGGAGACAGGCGCAGATACACGTAATAGGGGTTTTTAATAGTCCACCCAAAAACATGCCATGAAAGGCACGGGGACGAAGCCCAAAACAAACATGTATACAAAAACACAGGGATGAAACCCAAACAAAAGAGCGAGGTTAAACCTCTAATAAATACACAGGATGAGACCCGAAACAACAATACACGGGACCTGTAATAAACACTACACGGGACGAGACCCGTAATAACAAGACATGGGACGAGACCCATAATAACAAATGCACAATACGAGCAGCACGAAATCCAAAACAACAAAGCACAGGTATTCACAAGAGCAACGGACATGGGGACAATAACTGACCAAGACAATGGTGAACAAAGGGCACTATTATACAATTACTAATCAGGGGAATTGGAATCAGGTGTGCGTAATGACAGTTCAGTGACGCCTAGAGGCCGGTGACATAGACCTCCGGTACTGGTGCACGGAATGAGCAGCAGTACCGAGGGGATCCGTGACAATTTACCACCCCTGTATCCAACTGCATCCATCTTTCCCTGAAGTGTAACTCCCTATTACTCCTCCATGGTTAGATAAGAGCCGATGAAATGTATCTGGCAAAGATAGACAGTCATGTACAGTAACTACAGTAAGGAGAAAGATACAGTATGGTAAGAATAAAAATATTATACTCTTATCCAGTTAGGGAAACAGTCTATATAGGCTATATCATTTTGTGACCGTTTTGCAAAGGTATGCTCTTTACTGTAATATGATACAGTATATACCGTTTTATATATTGTATGTTATATTATAAAACTTAACACAAAAAAACAAGCTCATTTGTATCAGTTGGTGGTTGTTGAGGTGGTCGTTGGCTAACCTGTAATCCCTTGACCTTTGTTGTCTGTCAACTGCTGTACGGTGTCAAATTATGAGCCGGCCGATAAACCCTATTGTCTTACATTATGCTATACGTACGCACAGGGATCACCTTACATCTGTGACAAAGGTCTCAAAGAAAGACAAAGAATGCAAGCATGAGTAATGTTATTGGCTGTTTGCTGCAGGTGTAGGTTCATGTAAGAAAATGGGGCACTTACCCTGTGTGCCAAATGGCACCTATTACCTAGTGCACTAATGTAGTGCACAATGTAGGGAATAGGGTGCCATGTGCGAGAAGGATAGATGCCCACAAAGAACATTGGAAAACAGTTGTCGTGTCTGGACAATCATTAAATGGGAAGACTGTATATTATCAAATAAAATATCTTAGTTTAATTATTATGTGATTAAACTAATCATGTAAACATTAATTAACTAGGAAGTCTGGGCACCACGGGAAAATGTTTAGAGTTAGAATGATAATTTCTTGAATATAACTCTTCAGATATTTTAATATCTGATCAAACCAGTCGCTTATTAATTAATTATTATTATTACCTCATCAGTTCTCATTACTGAACATCGCAAACCCTTGGATATCTGCACAAACCATCGTTTCTATAATGAATCAGCAATATAAAATTGACTTAATTATTTATTTACTAACTAACTAAATAATCACACAGAATTACTTAACAAACAAACAGTAGATATTTCCGTTACTACATGATACAAAGAAAAAGTCCCTAGCCGATATGATGGCTTGGTAGACAAAGGAAAGGGGTGGGGACTGAGAAAGAGCGGGAAAGACAAAATGGATTCACTACACACAGTGGATAATAATAATCACTGCTATCGTAATCCTTTGCACATGAATGGCCGCTCATTCGAGAATAATTTCAATGTATATATTTACGTCTTTTGTTGTTGTTGTCTTCTCTGTTGGAATCCATGCTGTCTGCTGGAGAGTTCATCCGAGTCTCTGGTTAACTTTCCCAGAAGTCACAATGTCTTTCGTAGTTGTAGGTGGTTAGAATGGATACTTCAGAGTACCATTCGGAAATGTTCTCATAGATAAATGCGGATATCGGTATTTTCATTCTAGACTTACGTAATTTCTAGCTGCAGACAAGTAATTATACGTCTAAGATTTGCTCTTATTCTGTGGTGATTGATAGTGTCAGAGTTTAACCATTTCCAGCCATGTAGTCAAAACTACAGCTGTATGGTCTAATGGTCTATAGAATTGTAACCATTCCAACTTGGGGACTCTGTCCCGGCGTTCTCTGACTTAATGTATATTTTGTAGGAAGTGGGTTTCATACTCTGTGGAAGAAGGGGCGGTTCTATGACGCCTAATGTGATGTCTGGGCTCACGGGGGTGTGGTCACTGACTAGTTAATCTTTATATGAAAATTCATACTCTCATTTAGAAGGTTAACATCACATTACATCTTTCACAAATAGTTGAATGTTTAATCACATACGTTTCACAATATTTAGATGTAAACCTGACAGCTGGGAAATGTACACTTTAAGAGATACAGTTATGTGTGTTTCCTGTCCTTCATGAGATCACAAATGAAACACACTCGACATGACTGTCCCTTACGTGTCCACAGACCATTCCCACATTCTCAAAAATATAAATATTGTTTAGTTCTCCCATTTTGGGGATTAGGAGTTTTGAACGAAGAGAAGCTCTTCTGTAGCTCTTCTGTTCTGGTAGACTCTCTCCCTCAATACTGCATGGCAGTTTCTACCAGGTATTTATGACCGTTGTAAAATCTGACATGGGAGAGAGAGAGAGAGAGAGAGAGAGAGAGAAGGGGGGAACCATGTTATACACCCAAAAGGCCACGTCGTGACACAGTATACAAGGACACAGGTCAAAGGTCAGACCAGCACCTGCATTGTAAGGGGTGCGAAACTGGTGGCAGGGAAGTCAGACGCAGGAGAGCAGAACTTGGTAATAGCTGGTGCAGTTTAATAATAAAACCAACGGCATAAGAAATACAAAATATGGGCACAATAACCCGACGCGCACCAGTCAAACAAATGTTCACAAGCACTTACAACAAACACTACCACACAAAGACATGGGGGGAACAGAGGGTTGAATACACAACACGTAATGAGGGAAATGAAAACCAGGTGTGTGGGAAAACAAGACAAAACAAATGGAAAATGAAAAATGGATCTGCGATGGCTAGAAGACCGGCGACGTCGACCGCCGAACACCGCCCAAACAAGGAGAGGCATCGACTTCGGCAGAAATCGTGACATGCATAGTTACACTTAGTTCATGTCAACCATGTTTTTTGTTAGAACGTAAATGTTCAGGTTGACAGTGTAGTTCCTATTCATAACAATGATATAACATGTTATAACAACATCAAACACTGCGGGTGACTAGCCTAGTCCCTGATCTGTTCGTGCTATCATGTCCGCTCTTTGGCATGACAATGAGTGACAAACTGAGTTGACATGATAGCACAAATAGATCTGGGACCAGGTCCAACAGGCTGAACAATCAACAATAATACAATTCTAATCTGAATCTGACACGACTACGATTGTCTCCTCCTACTGTAGTCATGCTTCAAGGGAGGGCATCATTTGTAAAGATCCAATGGTTGTGGAATTTTGTTGTTGTTGATGATGTCCGTAAGCAGGAAGTTGGCCAACTCTATTGATTACGTCATATCACTAAGTCTACTTTTAAACTGTGTAAATGTAACAGTTGTTTAATGTCTTTGGCAGCTAAAGGAGCTTTTGCATTTGTGTCTATTATGGATCCACATTAGCTGCTGCCAAGGCAGAAGTTATTGTTCCTGGGGTCCAGCAAAATGAAGGTAATTATAACATTTTAACACTTTTCACAACACATTAAGTGTGTGCCCTCAGGCCACTACTCTACTACCACATACAGTTGAAGTCAGATGTTTACATACACTTAGCTTGGAGTCATTTAAACTTGTTTTTCAACCACTCCACACATTTCTTGATAACAGACTATAGTTTTGGCAAGACGGTTAGGAAATTACCTTGTGCATGACACAAGTAATTTTTCCAACAATTGTTTACAGACAGATTATTTCACTTATATTTCACTGTATCACAATTCCAGTGGGTCAGAAGTTTACATACACTAAGTTGACTGTGCCTTTAAACAGCTTGGAAAAATCCAGAAAATTACGTCTGATAGGCTAATTGACATAATTTGAGTCATTTGGAGGTGTACCTGTGGGTGTATTTCAAGGCCTACCTTCAAACTCAGTACCTCTTTGCTTGACATCATGGGAAAATCAAAAGAAATCAGCCAAGACCTCAGAAAAAGAATTGTGGACCTCCACAAGTCATCCTTGGGAGCAATTTCCAAATGCCTGAAGGTACCACGTTCATCTGTACAAACAATAGTACGCAAGTATATACACCATGGGACTACGCAGCTGTCATACCGCTCAGGATGGAGACGCATTCTGTCTCCTAGAGATGAACGTACTTTGGTGCAAAAAGTGCAAATCAATCCCAGAAAAACAGCAAAAGACCTTGTGAAGATGCTGGAGGAAACATGTACAAAAGTATGTATATCCACAGTAAAAACGAGTCCTATATCGACATAACCTGAAAGGCCGCTCAGCAAGTTAGAAGCCACTGTTCCAAAACCATCATAAAAAAGACAGACTACGGTTTGCAACTGCACATGGGGACAAAGATCGTACTTTTTGGAGAAATGTCCTCTGGTCTGATGAAACAAAAATAGAACTGTTTGGCCATAATGACCATCGTTATGTTTGGAGGAAAAAGGGGGATGCTTGCAAGCCGAAGAACACCATCCCAACCATGAAGCACGGGGGGGGCAGCATCATGTTGTGGGGGTGCTTTGCTGCAGGAGGGACTGGTGTGCTTCACAAAATAGATGGCATCATGAGGAGGGACAATTATGTGGAAATATTGAAGCAACATCTCAAGACATCAGTCAGGAAGTTAAAGCTTGGTCGCAAATGGGTCTTCCAAATGGACAATGACCCCAAGCATACTTCCAAAGTTGTGGCAAAATGGATTAAGGACAACAAAGTCAAGGTATTGGAGTGGCCATCACAAAGCCCTGACCTCAATCCTATAGAAAATGTGTGGGCAGAACTGAAAAAGTGTGTGCGAGCAAGGAGGCCTACAAACCAGACTCAGTTACACCAGCTCTGTCAGGAGGAATGGGTCACAATTCCCCCAACTTACTGTGGGAAGCTTGTGGAATGCTACCCGAAACGCTTGACCCAAGTTAAACAATTTAAAGGCAATGCTACCAAATACTAATTGAGTGTGTAAACTTCTGACCCACTGGGAATGTGATGAAAGAAATAAAAGCTGAAATAAATCATTCTCTCTACTATTATTCTGACATTTCACATTCATTAAAATAAAGTGGTGATCCTAACTGACCTAAGACAGGGGATTTTTACTTGGATTTAATGTCAGGAATTGTGAAAAACTGCATTTAAATGTATTTGGCTAAGGTGTATTTAAACTTCAGACTTCAACTGTATCTACAATACAAAATCCATGTGTACGTGTGTATAGGGCATATGTTATCGTGTGTGTATGTATGTGACTGTGCCTGTGTGTCTCTTCACAGTCCCCGCTATTCCATAAGGTGTATTTTCATCAGTTTTTTAAAATCTGATTCTACTGCTTGCATCAGTTACTTGATGTGGAATAGAGTTCCACGTAGTCATGTCTCTATGTAGTACTGTGCGCCTCCCATAGTCTGTTCTGGACTTGGGGACTGTGAAGAGACCTCTTGTGGCATGTCTTGTGGGGTGTGCATGGGTGTCTGAGCTGTGTGCTAGTAGTTTAAACAGACAGCTCGGTGCATTCAACATGTCAATACCTCTCACAAATACAAGAACGGATTAAATCAATCTCTCCTTTACTTTGAGCCAGGAGAGATTGACATGCATATTGTTCATGTCAGCTTTCCATGTACATTTAAGGGCCAGCCATACTGCCCTCATCTGTGCCAATTTACATTTTCACAAGTCCCTTTGTGACACCTGACCAATCGACTGGACAGTAGTTCAGGTGCAACAAAGAAGGCAGAGCATCTTTTATTATGGACAGACCTCTCCCCATCTTAGCTGCTGTTGCATTAATATGTTTTGACCATGACAGTTTACAATCCAAGGTTACTACTAGCAGTTTATTCTCCTCAACTTTCTCAATTTCCATATTATTCATTACAAGATTTAGATGAGGTTTAGGTTTTATTGTCCCAAATACAGTGCGTGTAGTTTTTGAAATATTTGGGACTAACCTATTTCTTACCACCCATTCTGAAACTGGCTGCTGCTCTTTGTTAAATGTTGCAGTGATTTAACTTGCTGTGATAGCTGATGTGTATAGTGTTGAGTCATCAGCATATATAGACACATAGCCTTTACTCAGAGCCAGTGTCAGGTCATTAGTGAAGATTGAAAAAGTAAGGGGCCTAGACAGCTGCCCTGGGGAATTCCTAACTATACCTGGATTATGTTGGAGAGGCTTCCATTAAAGAACACCCTCTATGTTCTGTTAGACTGGTACCTCTCAATTCACAAAATAGCAGGGCAGGGGATGTAAAGCCGTAACACATACGTTTTTCCAGCAGCAGATACTTGATCGATAACGTTAAAAGCTGCACTAACAAAACAGCTCCCACAATCATTTTATTATATATTTCTCTCAGCAAATCATCAGTCATTTGTTTACGTGCCGTCCGTACATGTTGAATCCCCTTCCGTATAAGCGTGCTGAAAATCTGTTTGTAATTTGTTTACTGTGAAATGGCATTGGATCTGGCTAAACACTATTTTTTCCAAAAGTTTACTAAGGGTTGGTAACAGGCTGATTGGTCGATTGTTTGAGCCAGTAAAAGGGTGATTTTCTATTCTTGGGTAGCGGAATGACTTTAGCTTCCCTCCAGGCCTGAGGGCACACACTTTCCTAGAGGCTTAGATTGAAGAGATGGCAAATAAGAGTGGAAATATCATCCTCAGTCATATTCCATCCAAGTTGTCGACCCAGATGGCTTGTCATTGTTGATAGACAACAATATTCCACACTCACTACGGAATTCAAAATTCCAATGCTTGTCTTTCATTATTTGGTCAGTTATGCATTGATGTGTAGGTTCAGAATTTGTTGTTGGCTTTCATTGCTGTTGTTCTCCTCCTTCCCCTTCAATTAATTTCACTGTAGGGGAAAGAGTCGTGGATTCCAGTCACAGTGGGGCTATGGAAAAAGGAAGGTAAATTATAATTTACAATGCAAATGTTTTCTTTCTCAAGCAGCAGCCTATAGATGACTTGCAAAAAGTACTCTGCAATACTGTATATTTTGAAATGTATTTTCGAAGTAAGGGCAGCAAGCCATCTGTCAAAATCTCCCCGTGTTGTGGGTTTGATAGCAATCATTTCCTTTGGGATTTGAAGTCAAAAAAGCTATCACTTTTCTAACAAACTTTTAATTGCTCTCTCTCTCTCTCTCTCTCTCTCTCTCTCTCTCTCTCTCTCTCTCTCACACACACTCCCTCTCTCGTTCTCTCTCTACTGTAATATATATATATATATAAATATATATATATATATATATATATATATATATATATATATATACACTGCTCAAAAAAATAAAGGGAACACTTAAACAACACAATGTAACTCCAAGTCAATCACACTTCTGTGAAATCAAACTGTCCACTTAGGAAGCAACACTGATTGACAACAAATTTCACATGCTGTTGTGCAAATGGAATAGACAACAGGTGGAAATTATAGGCAATTAGCAAGACACCCCCAATAAAGGAGTGGTTCTGCAGGTGGGGACCACAGACCACTTCTCAGTTCCTATGCTTCCTGGCTGATGTTTTGGTCACTTTTGAATGCTGGCGGTGCTTTCACTCTAGTGGTAGCATGAGACGGAGTCTACAACCCACACAAGTGGCTCAGGTAGTGCAGCTCATCCAGGATGGCACATCAATGCGAGCTGTGGCAAGAAGGTTTGCTGTGTCTGTCAGCGTAGTGTCCAGAGCATGGAGGCGCTACCAGGAGACAGGCCAGTACATCAGGAGATGTGGAGGAGGCCGTAGGAGGGCAACAACCCAGCAGCAGGACCGCTACCTCCGCCTTTGTGCAAGGAGGAGCAGGAGAAGCCCTGCCAGAGCCCTGCAAAATGACCTCCAGCAGGCCACAAATGTGCATGTGTCTGCTCAAACGGTCAGAAATAGACTCCATGAGGGCCCGAGGGCCCGACGTCCACAGGTGGGGGTTGTGCTTACAGCCCAACACCGTGCAGGACGTTTGGCATTTGCCAGAGAACACCAAGATTGGCAAATTCGCCACTGGCGCCCTGTGCTCTTCACAGATGAAAGCAGGTTCACACTGAGCACGTGACAGACGTGACAGTGTCTGGAGACGCCGTGGAGAACATTCTGCTGCCTGCAACATCCTCCAGCATGACCGGTTTGGCGGTGGGTCAGTCATGGTGTGGGGTGGCATTTCTTTGGGGGGCCGCACAGCCCTCCATGTGCTTGCCAGAGGTAGCCTGACTGCCATTAGGTACCGAGATGAGATCCTCAGACCCCTTGTGAGACCATATGCTGGTGCGGTTGGCCCTGGGTTCCTCCTAATGCAAGACAATGCTAGACCTCATGTGGCTGGAGTGTGTCAGCAGTTCCTGCAAGAGGAAGGCATTGATGCTATGGACTGGCCCGCCCGTTCCTCAGACCTGAATCCAATTGAGCACATCTGGGACATCATGTCTCGCTCCATCCATCAACAGCATGTTGCACCACAGACTGTCCAGGAGTTGGCGGATGCTTTAGTCCAGGTCTGGGAGGAGATCCCTCAGGAGACCATCCGCCACCTCATCAGGAGCATGCCCAGACGTTGTAGGGAGGTCATACAGGCACGTGGAGGCCACACACACTACTGAGCCTCATTTTGACTTGTTTTAAGGACATTACATCAAAGTTGGATCAGCCTGTAGTGTGGTTTTCCACTTTAATTTTGAGTGTGACTCCAAATCCAGACCTCCATGGGTTGTTAAATTGGATTTCCATTGATTATTTTTGTGTGATTTTGTTGTCAGCACATTCAACTATGTAAAGAAAAAAGTATTTAATAAGATTATTTCTTTCATTCAGATCAAGGATGTGTTGTTTAAGTGTTCCCTTTATTTTTTTGAGCAGTATATATATATATATATCACAGACACACACACAAAAAGGAAAGGAAAGCATTTGCACTCTTACCATGTACAGAGCAAAGGCGAGAGACAGTCAGACAGAGGCAGAAAATAAAAAAGTAAATTGACAGGGATAAAGAGAGGAGAGAGGAAGAGGGGAGACGAAGAGGAGAGTGTAAGAGGAGCGAGGAAGAGGAGAGGAAATTAAAGAAGAAGAGGGCACGCAAGGCAAAGGGGAGGAGACTGAGAGGGGAGGGTTGAGAGAGAGAAAGAGAGAGAGAGAAGGAGGGTGGAGTCAAAGAGGGAGCCCAGGAGAAAGTATGAGGAAATGATAGAGAGAAGAGAAAGCAGGGTAGAGGGAGAAAGAGAGGAGGCCATAGAGATAGAGAGAGATACAGAGGGGGATTGGAAGTAGGAATACACAGATGAGAGAGCACAAGAGGAAGCCAGCCAGCCAGACAGACAGACAGACAGACAGACAGACAGACAGACAGACAGACAGACAGACAGACAGACAGACAGACAGACAGACAGACAGACAGACAGACAGACAGACAGAGGCATGTCCACCCAACCGGGTCCCCAGCACAGGGTCTTGTTCCAAACCCCAGGTGAGGAGAAGGCGGAAGAGGAGCCTCCTCAACGCAGACTGGGAAAACTCACGGTCAAGTACAACCGCAAGGACCTGCAAAAGAGGCTGGACATCGAGGAGTGGATCGATGGGCAGCTGCATCTCCTGTTTGACTGCGAGGTGAGTTTCAGCTATCTTCTGATCTAAGGTCAGCTCCTTTTACACCAGTGATGATCTTCACCATTGTGTTGTAATATATCAAAACTAGTCCTGGACTATCTTATTAGGGCATGATGTAAATATAATGGTAAAGTAAGCAAGCTTTAGTTTAGACAAGGGAGCTCCCATAGCGACAGTTGCCTGCTAGAGAAGGGGAGAAACAGAGTTTAGGAGAGGTGAGGGAAGAGGGGAGAGTGCTCCCTTGGTTCTACTGTGAATAATTCACACTGAAAGGATAGAGAGTAGGAGATAGAGTTCAGTACTTTGATTATTTCATGCTGTGACAGGATCTAGCTATCTTGGGATATTTCTCTGTGGGTTTCCAGACCAGACAAACTGAATTGGGAACCTGAATGAGGCTGGGTGAGGCTAAGTATGAAGGCTTGATTGACTCAAATAATTAGTCCCGGAACCAGAGGGAGCTCGGTCCAATTATAACCTCAGCTGTGGCAATTTGATTACCGGGCCCCTAGGAAATGAAATGGAAACTAAAATTTGGGCTCCAGTTTTGGCTCCTTGTCAGTGTACCATAAAACTTTTGTTTTGGGAGATAGAAGATAGTCGATAGATAGACGATAGATAGATCAAAGATAGATAGACCATAGGTAGAAGATATATAGATGATAGATAGACCATAGGTAGAAGATATATAGATAATAGATAGACCATAGGTAGAAGATATATAGATAATAGATAGACCATAGGTAGAAGATATATAGATGATAGATAGACCATAGGTAGAAGATATATAGATGATAGATAGACCATAGGTAGAAGATATATAGATAATAGATAGACCATAGGTAGAAGATATATAGATGATAGATAGACCATAGGTAGAAGATATATAGATAATAGATAGACCATAGGTATAAGATATATAGATGATAGATAGACCATAGGTAGAAGATATATAGATGATAGATAGACCATAGGTAGAAGATATATAGATGATAGATAGACCATAAGTAGAAGATATATAGATAATAGATAGACCATAGGTAGAAGATATATAGATGATAGATAGACCATAAGTAGAAGATATATAGATGATAGATAGACCATAGGTAGAAGATATATAGATAATAGAAGATACTGTAGATGCCTGTGGAAACAGATCCAGGATCAGTTTATCCTCAACCAATCCTAACATTAGGATAATTGTAATTTTTATTTGATTAACACATATCAGTATACACATATTCATATTATGTGACCCATTAAACCAACTTTCGTTATAAAAAGTCTAAAATCACATGTACTGTAAGTGAACTACTGTAGCTAAAGTTTTCTAGAATTCTATTATTTCTACTTTTCCCTCCTGGAGGACATTGTCAGGAACGCTGTCTTTTTTCACATGACCTTGGGACACAGTTGTCCCTTAGCCAGTGAAGCCTATATGGAAGTAAATAACTGGTGGCTAAAGACCCCAGTGTTTGAGAGAGAAAAGGGCCCAGTCAGGGTTCAACTAAGGCGTCATATGACTGGCAGCGTGGGTGACAATAGAGTCGGTGTGCTGGCCCCCATCCAATGTCCCCTTTGCCCCCATTGTAAGAAAGTCCATAATAAAAGTTGGCCTGAAACAATTTATTTTACCGTTATTTAACCAGGTAAGTTGAATGAGAACACATTCTCATTTACAGCAACGACCTGGGGAATAGTTACAGGGGAGAGGAGGGGGATGAATGAGCCAATTGTAAGCTGGGGATGATTAGGTGGCCGTGATGGTATGAGGGACAGCTTGGGAATTTAGCCAGGACACCAGGCTTAACACCCCTACTCTTACGATAAGTGCCATGGGATCTTTAATGACCTCAGAGAGTCAGGACACCCGTTTAACGTCCCATCCGAAAGATGGCATCCTGCACAGGGCAGTGTCCCCAATTACTGCCCTGGGGCATTGGGACATTTTTTTTAGACCTAAGGAAAGAGTGCCTCCTACTGGCCCTCCAACACCACTTCCAGCAGCATCTGGTGTCTGGTGACAAACCCTGCTTAGCTTCAGAAGCAAGCCAGCAGTGGGATGCAGGGTGGTATGCTGCTATACAATGCACTGTATAGTACAGTGGTGGTCAAAAATATTTTACATAATCAATAATAGAATCAATGAAATACAATGTATTTGCATCTTTAGTACTAACACCATGTCCAGTAGCTCTGATTGAAAGATAAAAGTTGATTATTAAAACTGAAGCTGCTTTCACAGTGTAAGGCCTCACATTTGAATGGGTGGAGAAGTACAGTGAACTGGGCTGAGAAACCACCACCAGCTTATTATCATATTCCTTCAAAAGAATATTGTTAATTTTCTAGAAAGTTTCCTAGATATTTCGTCCCTTGTAGGCACTCATTGTTGTCTCTGAATAGTTGTTTCTTTGTTCCTATATTAATGGAAATACCAGAGTAGTGTACAACAGACTGTGTTGTGGGTTCAAATGAAAAGCCATTTCATCTTGACATTCTCCAGGATGACCTAGCCAGATCTGAGGGATTGGACCCGCATTGCATTCATGATAAAGTATCAGATAGCATTATTATTTTCCAAGACACTGAGGTTAGAAATATTTCATACATGATTGAGAAAGGATGGAAAGATCAAGACAATAACAATCTACTTTTCACTCATAGAGTAAATACTGAAGCTTCCTAAGTAGCAGTCAGTACGTGTGTTCTATTTCATTTATGCCAGGGCAAAGAAAGTAGGAATTGAGTAAAGGAGCTTGCCAAGTGATACAAGGAAGCTCTGAAGTGGTTTGCTATGGGGGGGGAAAACGAAAGTAATCTGGACTTTATTAATATTCACTAAACTAAAAGGAAAACATTGTACAAGCAGAAACATATCCATTACCCTCCAGTATGCCACAAAGGTGGTTTAAGCTTCCAATAACACACAGGTCAGAGGTCACATTCTTTTTTGTGTGTGGGGTTCATTCCAAAAAACAAAATGGCTGACTTATTGACTTCCCCCTGCAGAGAAAATCCTCTCTGCATGCTACGGCAGGTAAGCGATTACCTCCATCAGTTAGCCTACCAAGATTTAACGTTTGCCCACAGCGTAGATAAAGGCACTGAACATTTCTTGCTCAAATATCCTTGACTTGATTAATATTCTGGGGATCAGCTTAATTTCTCAGCTATTTGTGCTTAAACCTCCTCTTAGCTTCACACGGTGAATGACATTGGCTTCCCAATACCTAAACTAATTTCCCCCTAAATTATAGAACCTGAGCTTTAATGGTTTAGTAATAGTTGGTTTCAGATTATAGAGTACCGATGATGAGAGTATGGTGTTGAATGCAGGCAGGGATGGTACATACAGGCCGCATAAACACAATCTATGAAGCTAGTCCTAGCTGTTGTTAAATTCCACAGGGTTTCTAGTACAATGTGTGTTTTAAAGAGAAAAATTGCAAAAAAGATATCAAGCTACCGATAAAGTCTACCCCTGGAACCACACGTGAATTAAGGAATAACCTTCAATAATTCAACACATGACCCTAGGCGTCTGTGTCGAAATACCCCACAGCGTAACCTTAAGCATCAGCTGCCAAATTACCTTAATTGGAACCCCTGTACTATACCTATAAAGAGGTGTCATTGTGTGGATTTGAATAGAGTTTAATGGACAACTATAGATGTAGGATCTTAATTTGATCACTCTTTTGTTGCTGAGAATTTTTGCAAATCAGGACATGCAAACTTGTCGTGTATTTGAGTTTTAAAAAGGTTTCTAACATTTGTCATTTTCACTTAGAAATGTGACTTGATTTGCCCAAATGAAAAATGTATCAACCCCTACAAAAATGTCCAGAAATTATAATCCACATAATAATTCACATTTCCTGTTGCTGCAAGATTATTTTCCTGCTCTAACAAATTGGCTCAAATTAAGATCCTACAACTGAAGTTTACCGCAGGAGGGGTGAACATAACTTTAAAGCTCCAAGGTCATACAATACAAAACATTAGCTAATGTATTGCATTTAAGGGATAATGGCCCATTTAGCTTGCAGGGTTAGCCTTATCTAGCTTTATAGCCTAATGATTTTCCTTGTCCTTGTTTTATGATCATTACTTCTAAGAGTCTGATTGTTGCTGACAAGCTTGTTCTGGCTTTCCAGAGTTGTGATGCTAAAGGCTGCCGTGTCAGCGGAATAGGCTGTCTTGTTGATTTAGATGAGCCAGAGGGACTACATTTAGTTCCAGGTCCAAGGGGACAAAAAGTACACCCATTCATCAAATCAAACATTATTTGTCACATGCGGTGTAGACCTTACTGTGAAATGCTTCCTTACAATCCCTTAACCAACAATGCAGAGTTTTTTTATAAAGTAAGAAAATATTTGCTAAAAATAAGAAATAATAAAAAAACTAAAGTAAAAGAAAAAAAGGTACACAATAAAATAACAACAACGAGGCTATATACAGGGGGTACCGAGTCAATGTGCGGGGATAGAGGTTAGTCGAGGTATTTGAGGTAATATGTACAGTGCATTCGGAAATTATTCAGACCCATTCACTTTTTCCACATTTTGTTAAATCCTCATCAATCTACACACAATACCCAATGACAAAGCAAAAACAGTTTTTATACATTTTTGCAAATGTATTAAAATTGAAAAACAGATACATTATTTACATAAGTATTCAGACCCTTTGCTATGAGACTCGAAATTGAGTTCATGTGTATCCTGTTTCCATTGATCATTCTTGAGCTGTTTCTACAACTTGATTGGAGTCCACCTGTGGTAAATTCAATTGATTGGACAGTATTTGGAAAGGCACACACCTTTCTATATAAGGTCCCACAGTTGACAGTGCATGTCAGAGCAAAAACCAAGCCATGAGTTCGAAGGAATTCGAGGCACAGATCTGGGGAAGGGTGGCAAAAAAAATCTGCAGCATTTGAAGGTCCCCAAGAACACAGTGGCCTCCAGCATTCTTAAATGGAAGAAGTAGACAGGTCCTGGATGGCAGGAAGCACTACCCTCTGATTGATTGAAGCATTATCCTCTATAGTGTACTACCCTCATTGGTCTATAACTATATTATCTATTGGGCAGAATATGTATTTGCTTCTTGATGCCTTCTCAGTTAGTGGAACTAATTAAGAGAAAAAATAAAGGAAGTTAAAGTTGATAGAAAATGTCACTACAATAAGCTAGAATGTATTTTGGAAAGTATCCTTGTTTTATCTCAACCTAACAGAAAACAAACAGGGCAAGGCCTAACTTCCTTCTTTACCACAATTTCCTGTTCTGGAATGGTACAACAAAAAAGTGCCTTAATGCAGGAGATGACAACTGTAAATTAAGAGCTTTATAATTAGCCCGTTTGTCAGTTGTAATGCAGCTGTAAATAAGTTGCAAAGTCATTTTGAGGTTTGAAAAATGTATGCACTGTACTCTTGATTGCGGTTCTCGAAAACCATTTCAATGCCCAACCCATTTCTCCATTATCCTCCCTAATGCTGTTGAAAAGCAACATCTCAACACAAATGACAAATGATCTTCATGCATTAATTAGACAAAAAATTCTGCTGCGTGGAATAAGAACCTTTTTGTCTTTCTGTAAGTGTGCAGGGAACATTAGGTGCACTTGCGTTTTGTTTTCCTGGCTGTTTCTCCACTCATTAATGATGTCAACAGTCATTTCCCATCTTCTACTGTCAGGATCGGCAGCCATTTTGTCTCATTAGGCAAATTGTAGGTACAATAGGGAACAGATTTACTAGTATAGGCCAACATACTCATGAAATGATCATTGAAACCTAAGGGTCATTTCAATGGAAGCTAATTTGCAAGGGAAAGTGTTCTCTGGGTAAATTGTATGATCTATTAGCCCTCTGTATGCCTAAACCTCTTCCTGGAGATCTACCATCCACATTATGTCAGAAGTTTGCAATAGTTCATTGATGTTAAAATGGAAGAACAGTGTGAATGGGAATTGTAGTTATAGGTGCACAATATATTCTCTCTCTCTTTTTTTGTGGTTGTTTACTTTTAAAGTATGTCATTGGCTCTTTGGTAGCTGTGGCTGCATGATTAGTGGGACAACTGTGGTCCACCAAAGCCCAGTGTATGCCAGGGAATGTTGGGCTTGTTGGCCGTCAACACAAAAGACTAAGTGTCTAAACTATTATCACTTCCTATCAACATGGAAATCTGCTGGCAACCAACAAAAAAAACAGAGATAAAAGGGAATGTTTTTATTTGCTTTGTTCATTTCACAGTGATCATTGTGTGTGTTCATCCATCAACAATCAGGTTAATGAAAATTGTTGAGTGAGAAAGCAAAGGATGCCCTTTCTCAGAATGTATATTCTGGATGAAGAAATACAGTAGTGTACAGTTGCCAGAGAGGACATTCAGACTCAGAGTAGCCTTTTTTCATTGGTTAAATGTATTATTAGAATAAATGGAGAGTTCTCTTGTTGACATTTGGGTTCTTGTTTTATTCCAGTTCTCTTTTTGTTTGTGTTTTGCCCTTTTTTCAGGAGGAGGATATTCCAGAGTTAGAAATTGACATGGATGAGTTGCTGGATCTGTCAGACGCAGAACAGAGAGCAAAGCTACATGTGAGCGCAAAATTCTTGGTCTACTCAGACCTGGGTACAAATACTATTCATCTTCCTGCAAATACTGTAGCTGTGCTTAATTGAATTTGGCTGGCATTGGAACAGTCCCCAAAGTGCAAAACTCAGCCCATCTGGCATTGACAGGCTCAACCAAACGCTCAAACTATTTGAACGAGAACTGAAGCTATTTCAACCCTGTTCTAAATCTGTCAAAAACACCTTATGTTTTTTGAATAAAGAGTCAGAGTGAAAGGGTTCATGTTTCCCATCTCTATTTCTACAGGACCTTCTTCAAGACTGTGGCAAGCCCAAAGAGGTAAGGAAGCACCAAACAAATTGTATTGAGAGGCAAGGCCCTTTGGATTTGATAATGTAGTTAGCAGTGGAGGCTGCTGATGGGAGGACGGCTCATAATAATGTCCGGAATGGAATTGTATCAAACACGTGTTTGATATCATTCCATTCACTCCATTCATAGCCATTACACTCCATTCCAGTCATTTTATGAGCCGTCCTCCCCTAAGCAGCTTCCCTCTGAGCCCCATGCACATTCAGCTGAGAGAAATTAAAAGCCTGATATAGTAACTACCGCGGTATTGGCTATTTCAAAGTTACCTACATGATTCATGAAGGATGTGGAAACTGTTATTGACAAGCTAATGATGGGTGAGGCACCGTTTAATGAATAGTCCAATGATACAGGCAATCTTTCTAACGGGAGGCAGATAGCCTCGAGGTTAGAGCGTTGGACCAGTAACCTAAAGGTTGGTGGTTTGAATTCCAGAGCCGACAAGGTGAAAACCCAACTACTCCAGGGGCGCTGGACAATGGTGACCCTGGCCCTGACCCCACTCCCTGTGGGTGTCTCAGGGAGAGTTGGGATATGCAAGAAACACATTTCCATGACACACTGACACTTGTACAAGTGTGTAACAGGACAAATATAAGCAGCCCCTAAATTATTGATTATTATCTTGTGAGGTGCGGTAAAAAACGGTGAATCTTCCTTTGACCCATGCATGACTGCTACTTGTTTACCTGGGCCCTCATACACACGACCCCAGGACCTGACCCCACCACACAACCGCTTACCCCAGTGAGACTGCTCTCTAGTGGTGAGAAGTGACAGCCCAAAACAAACCCAAACAGACACCCTATCAAAATGGCTCTTACAACCACAACAAGTGAGATATACTTCCACTAAGTTTCCATGAACACACCTAAAACTGTGTTGTGCATGCACGTATTGACTGTTTAACCTGTACACAGTATAACCACCTCTCACTCACATCTTCTCCACTGTTTCCTGACAGGACTTCATCGACGGTTTGCTGTATCGGATGAAGGGACTTCGCAAGATGTCCCTGAAAAAATGAACAGAAGTTGGAGCGGAGACCATGTGAAATGAGACACCATCCTCTCTCACCTGTAACTGTGGATGTGTGTACAGTGACAGTCCTCATGTATCTAGATATATCCTTATGTATCCACAATCTGCACTATCAGTGTCTATATTAGTGGTTCGCAGCCCTTGTAAAAGAGGGTCCCCATGGCCAGTCCGTGCTGGCCTTATATTATTAGGACTATTTGATACCATATATGTCTTTCTCACATAAGCCTGGTGGGTCTTCCAATGGGGCATCTGTGTAAAACTGAGTTTTTAAATATGACGTAATATAGCATAGAGAGATCCTACTAGATTTAAACACCTCTTGGTATGAGTTGCCTCTGAAGTAGAATGAGAGATCATCCAGTCTAGTTTTGATGGATTATCCAGTCTATCGTTTATGTCGATGTTTTTCACTGTTATGTTACAGAATGGTTCACCAATTCACCATGGCCTGGTTTGTTTAGTTCTTCAGTGTTAATGGACACTTCTGGCATTTTGATTAATCAGATCACAACTTATTGTTATGTTGACATTCTTTTTTATTTATTTTTTATTTTTAATTAAGTGTTTTCTCTGATGAATCCCCTGCCATGACTAGCCCAAGAATGTACTGTAAATATGGTTACTAATATTTTTGTTTAGCTTAAGGTATTGTTTTAAAAGAAGCAGTGCTGTCATTAACTTTCCCCAACTGTTACATCGGAATTTCAAATGGGATCTCTAATAGAAAATATATGTACTGTGATGTTACTTATGATATTCTGGAAAATATCACCTAAAACAAATTCACCTCAATCCATAAAAGGGCAGTTAGGCATCACAAAATGTCGATGAGCTGAGGAACCGCTAAAGATCCCAATGGGGGATCTAAACTTTTGCTGTTTGTGCATTTCAATAAATCAGTGGAAGCATATCAGAGTTGTGACATTCTTCAGGGCAGAAGGTAGCAGAGCGTTAAGCCAGTAACCAAAAGGTGGCTGGTTCGAATATCCGAGCCGACAAGGTGAAAAATGTGTCGATGTGTACTTGAGCAAGGCACTTAACCTTAAATTGATCCAGGGGTGCTGTACTACAATGGCTGACCCTGTAAAACAACACATTTCACTGCACCTGTCTGTAAAACCCATTTCACTGCACCTATCTGTAAAACAACACATTTCACTGCACCTATCTGTAATACAACACATTTCACTGCACCTATCTGTAATACAACACATTTCACTGCACCTATCTGTAAAACAACACATTTCACTGCACCTATCTGTAATACAACACATTTCACTGCACCTATCTGTAAAACAACACATTTCACTGCACCTATCTGTAATACAACACATTTCACTGCACCTATCTGTAAAACAACACATTTCACTGCACCTATCTGTAAAAAAACACATTTCATTCACTGCACCTATCTGTAAAAAAACACATTTCATTCACTGCACCTATCCACAAATATTTAATTAAACGTAATTTATTTTATTTGAGGCAGGTTCAAACTACTCCCAAATGTTCTTACCATTGAATTAGTTTATGTATTATATTGCATTTTCTGACTTTTCTGTCTTGCTCCATGTTTGCTTGCTAGTCTATATTCTACTCTCGGCATAGCTACTGCCCTTTTTCAAGTTAGTCAACGACCACCTCAACAACCACCAACTGATACAAATGAGCTTGTTTTTTTTGTGTTAAGTTTTATAATATAACATACAATATATAAAACGGTATATACTGTATCATATTACAGTAAAGAGCATACCTTTGCAAAACGGTCACAAAATGATATAGCCTATATAGACTGTTTCCCTAACTGGATAAGAGTATAATATTTTTATTCTTACCATACTGTATCTTTCTCCTTACTGTAGTTACTGTACATGACTGTCTATCTTTGCCAGATACATTTCATTGGCTCTTATCTAACCATGGAGGAGTAATAGGGAGTTACACTTCAGTGAAAGATGGATTGCAGTTGGATACAGGGGTGGCAAATCCCCTTTTTGAATGTTGTTGGGTGGAAAACAGTCAAATTAAAGAAAAACTATTTAAAAAAGCCCAGTAGCAATTTAGATTTTGGCCACTAGATGGCAGCAGTGTATGTGCAAAGTTTTAGATTGTTCCAATGAACCATCGCATTTCTGTTCAAAATGTTGTATCAGACTGCCCAAATGTGCCTAATTTCTTCATTAATAATTTTTCATGTTCAAAACTGTGCTCTCTCTTCAAACAATGGCATGGTATTATTTCACTGTAATAGCTACTGTAAATTGGACAGTGCAGTTCGGTTAACAAGAATTTCAGCTTTCTGGCAATATCAGATATGTCTATGTCCTGGGAAATGTTCTTGTTACTTTCATCCTCATGCTAATCACATTAGCCTACATTAGCTCAACAGTCCCACAGGGGACCCACCGATTCTGAAGAAGTTTTTTAACTGACTGAACTAAAGGTAAAAAAATATATATATATAAAATATAAAAAATATATATATATATATAAAATATATATATATTTTATATATTTTTTTACCTTTAGTTAAGTCATATTTGTCTCAGGCACCTGGGTAATTTGCATAGAGCGAAAGTTAATTGCATTCGTTTTGGAACCGTTTGGCCAGATGCCTCGTTGAAAGCCCACGGGAAGTCGCCTTAAAACAAAGTAACGTAATTAAGCACGAGGTACGCTTCTATGTTTTCACATGCAAAAGGGATTGCTTTTGGTAAAAATCTGCCTTCCCAATGACAACTATTTGGAAAATCCAAACATATATTTTATGGAAAAGAGATGCTTCTGGATGACGCACCATGCTGCCTTGTTGACAACATGACGGAGCAGCTCAGATTACTGTTCCATTTGAAAAGGGTGCTCCTCCAATACCCCTTTTGCCTGGTCATGTCACAAGCCATTGGCCGGTGCCCCGCAGCTCAGAATAATCGAATCTACCCATTTCTATGGAAGTGCAGTGACATTATCCACTCAGAAAGGAGAAAAAGATGGAGGAATGGGAATGATGAAGTGGATTCTGAATCTCATAGAGGTAAAATCAAGGAGAATTGGAATATTGTCCAAAACAATGGAAAACGGAGCAAACTATACTACAGTGATGAGAATGTCACTTCGTATCTTGTAGGAGTACGGTTTATAAATTAGAAGCAGATCATCGAATTACCAATCTTGAGGAATCCATTTGAGATATCCAGACTGGTGGAGAGAGTGCTGGGTAAAGTGAAGGCTGTGAGGATCAGGAGACTCGGGTTGGTTTAGATTTTTTGTGCTTCTGAGGATCAGAAGAAACGTGTGTTGCGTCTCACCCGATTTGATAAGTTTGAAGTGTGTGTGTGTCTCTTAGGAACAGGGCACCCCTCAAGGGGGTTATGTCTGGAATCTCATGGGAGGTAGATGTTGAAGAGATGAAAAATATTCCTGGAGTGATTGATGTACTTCGGATTAATTGTGTGGCGAATTAAGAAAAAGTGAAGAGTCTATCTGTTCTTTTGTTTTTTGATATGGAGTCTCTCCCTACTCAAGTGCAGTTAGGTTATATTAACTACGGAGTTAGAGCATTTATCCCAAGACCAATGCAGTGGGATCATTGTAAAGCTTTTGGTCATGTTTTAAGTGTTTGCAGAAGGGAGAAACCGAGATGTCCAAGTTGTGGAAAATATCATATTATATGTTATAAAAGTGATGAAAATGTGACATGTTGCAATTGTGGTGGGAACCATGAAGCCACGTCTTTCAAATGCCCCACAAGGGTGAAAGAAAATGAGGTGTGAATGGAGTCCATGGTGGTAGATAGGCCTTCACTGCAGGCTGCAGGGGTTGCCTTTCACTTGCAGGATCCTGACATTTAAAAGGTTAAGAAGGTGGACTTTGTGGCCTTTATAGCTATGGTGATAAATGGCACTGCCAAGGTGGAGAGAAGGTTCAGGAAGATAGAAATCATTGTGGAAGCGGCAGAGCAGTTCCTGGGGCTGAAAGATTTCCGGGGAAGGAGTTACATGGAATATTTTCACAAGCCGTACCACCCTCTCAGGCCCTAGAGCCTGAGAAGGGAGATATGGAGAATTGAAAGAAGGAAGAAGTGTGAGTTTTGTTTGCTTTGTCATTGTACTATTTTTATTTGGGTGGATTAAGTTAGTTTCCCTATAACATATGGCTTTTCTTTTGACCTTGTTTTGGCTTCAACCCGTCCAGTTGGTGGCGGCAACACACCTTTTGGGGTTGTAGTCCGCCATAAAACCCACAGAAGAAGAAGACGAATAGGCGGATCAAAAAAATAAATCATCCAATCGCTTTCGTCCTTTGCTGGCGGTTCATTTTAAATGTGTGTAAAGCACAGGCGTAACCAGCTGTAGCCACCTTTTGCAATTTAAGATTTCAGAAAAGAAACGGTAAATATATTTTGTATAATTACAGAAACTGTAAGTTCTCTTTAGCTAGCTAAGTTTGAGTTGTACGTTACATAATGTATGTAACGTTAGCTACCACTAACGTTACAAGCTCACAAACTCGACCGGTCCCTTTCATTAAGCTAGCTAACGTTAGCTATAAAATAACTGTGTTGCTGCCAAATTAACGTTAGCATTTTAATGAGTGGCGTTTCACTATTACTAAAATAACAAAAATGCAAACCAAGAAAGTTAGTTAGCTAGTGTGTCATGAACAGCAGATTGCTGGCTAGTTAAATCAGCAAATGAGTCGTTTATAAAATCTAAGTTGGCCTAAAGTCTGTCGATGTGCCCTTGAGCAAGGCACTTAAACCTCATTTCTCCTGTCAATGGACATGAGCGTCTGCTAAATGACTAAACTGTAAGTGTTACTCCAGCCACATACTGTCTGTTGGCTAGCTTCGGTTACTATTACCAAGTGTAAGTGCTTAAGTGTTTTTGTTTTGCATTCTAGTCGTAAATGAATATACGTTAGTTAGTTAGCGTTAGTAATGTAGAAGGAACACTGACAAATTCAGTACAATACGTTCAATATAACTTTAGTGAAGTGTGTATGTACGGTGTCATGTACACTGGTGTCATGTTGTAATCTAGATTGTAGGCTACGTTTTATATATTAGCCATTTTTAAAGTAACTAGCTAGTGAACGTACCCTTTCTTTCAAAGTTGTGGTTATGGCAGAACGGGAGCTTTGTAAAGAGAACATCCAGCCATTGAGAGAGGGATTGGCTGTGACTGGTCTGCACCTCAGCCACCAAGAGGGGTCCAGCCATGCAGCTCTCCAGCAACAGAGACAGTATGTCGACAACGTTGTGTTCACAATGTTACTAACTAGCTATATTCAACCATTTTTTAGGTTTGATGATAAGAATCACTGTCTGGGCTATTCTGTTTTGTGTAGAGATATATTATAATATCTGTTCTAGAATTTGGTATTCTGTGGATTTTGGTGCGTTTCTACATGGGGCATATCTTTAAAAGTTCACACAGGCTCAGTCTATAAAATTGAAAGCTCCGTGTTGTGCCCCACAGAGCGTTTGAATTGGAACTCCGTATGTACACTGGAGATGATCCACTTGATATCTGGGATAGGTGAGATGTGCAGCAATTCGCCTCACTCGGTATCACCACACACCCACACACACACACACACACACACAGTTAGACATACACTTCCCCATGCTCCCTAACTTCACCTGCCATGATGGTATTTCTGTGTTTTTTTTGTGATCTGTTTTTAACTTTTGTAGAGATACCATTTTTTTAAACCTGCTTCCAATCCAAAATGTCCCTCGCGACAATAGTTTGACCACACAGACACACACACACACTCTGGGACCATACACAACTTTGGCTTCTGTGTTGTGCAGGTACCTAAAATGGACACTCAAGACCTACCCCCAGGGTAGTAAAGAGAGCAGTCTTACGGTCATGCTGGAGAGGGCTGTGCAGCTCTTCGCTCATGACAAGAAATACTACGATGACCCCCGTTACATCAACCTCTGGATCAATTTGGTGAGTGGCTAGTCCAGGTCGTTAGTGCGTGATCCTCCACTACCGCCCTGTATTGAACGACGTTGAACTCCATAGACAAACTCCGCCAACGCCCTGGACCAGAGCTAGTGAGCGGCAACATGACATGGATTGCGAAAAGATCAAGGAATACCGACAGCCTTGTGTGCCTCGCTTCTATGATCACACTCTGGTGGTCAATGAGAATATCTACATTTTATGCGTGATCTTGTTCATATCCAATTTGTTTATTGCGCTAAGCAAGAGCTAAGGCAGTTTATTGCCCACTCATACAATATCGCATTTGCAAACACATGCTTTACTAAGTATAGCCTGGAATATTGTAATCCAAATGAAATATTGCTCATTTTCACTGTTTCCCTTCATTGACAATAGTGAAATGGAGCGATATTCGCTGTATTCCCCAAGCTAATACTAGGTGTAAAAATGTATGTTTACAGCCATATTTAAATGCTCGTAACATTTTCAAAGAAATTGAGAATGTGTTGGAACATAAATTTTCCAATCATTCTAAAAATAATCCCTATTTATTTTGTTCTGTTTGTGTTCTGACCGGAAGAATAAAGTTCTGAACCAGTTAGAACCCCAAAAAGTATCAGTTCAAAGTTACTTTTTGTTTAAAACAAATTACCTAGTGAAATCAATCGTTTTTACATTTGGCTATTTAATTTACTCCACTTATTAGCATGGATAGAGCAGCTGGCTATGGAATGGGTAAGCTAGTTTGATGGACAGATACTGTAAGTGCAAGCGCTAGATGCAACGGACAGTTCACGGGTGAGGAGAGAGGGTGGACATGGAGGAAGCTTGTCTTAAAATGCAGAACATCATGATGTGGATTGGAATGTGTTTAGGCTATTACTAGCATCATGATTTCACTGAATTATAGACTAGACATTAGGAATATTTTTGGAACGAAAAATAACATTAACCGGTTCTCAAGATTTGAAAACAACGTTTGTTTCAGTTCCTCAATGTTATTTTTTGGGTTCTGTTCCAACCCCTGCCGTTCAATATACTGTACATTACTACTGGGTAAAGCACAGACATTGACTTGCATGCTATCACTACCTACCTGTTTGCATCAATACAGAACTCTGAACAATTGACCCAACTTGGGTTGTGTTGTAGGCCCAGAACAGCATGGAGCCCCTGGAAATGTTCAGTTACATGCAGGCCAACGGCATCGGACTCACTCGGGCTGACCTTTACATTACCTGGGCGGAGGAGTTCGAGAAGCACGGCAACTTCCAGAAGGCAGACGCCATCTTCCAAGAGGGACTTAAGTGCAGAGCCCAACCCATGGATAAACTTCAGCAATACCACAAGTGTGTGCTCCTTGTCTCTGTCCATTCCTTGTTAGCTGTCCTATGTCTGCCTCTGTCTACGTCATATATGGAAGGGAGTAGGCTGTAAACAACATGCCACATCATTCATTACAAATAAGCCATAGTATTTAGATTTTCATTTGTACTGAACAGTATGTACTATTAGTTCATAGTAATTACTTTATTGTGATTTAATGAGTATTCAGGCACAGCCCTTGTCCTTTCATATCTGTGGTTTGGTGATTATTATTTTCCTTTTAGTGGTTTCCAGGCCAGGGTGGCCCATCAGGCTATGTCTGCAGCTGAGGAGGAAACAGAACCAGCAAGAAGCAGTATGGTAGACTTGAGACCACGGGGGAGGAAGAAGGCTGTTGCACCAGTCAATCGAACAGAGGCTGCAGGTTAGCCCTTTGTGGTCGTTACTAGCGGTTTTGCTGCAAAGTTGCTGCTCTACCAATGGGTGGGTAGATGGGGCTTTCTCAGCCAATCGGCGCTGTTCTGAATTCAATACCGTCTTAGAGGAAAGTGGCTCCAGAGTCGATCTTGGTTGATGTTTAGAAAATGTTCTAAAATGCAGTATTTTCAGATGGAATTCTGTACTTTGACGCAAGAAAATCCGACTGAGTCTTTGGTTAAAAGTAAAGTAGGGATGAAGAGGCTGAACTGTTTTGCTGTCTTTGGTAGGACACTCTCGAAGGCTGAACTTGCAGTTGCCCAGACGGTCCGCTCGCCACATCCAGAAAAACCCGATCCCGGGGTTTAACGAGAACCAGGCGGATTCCCTTCAAGCTGCAGAACTGAAGCTGGAACCCTGGATGGCACCACCCAGCAGCAGGGCCAAAGAGAACGAAGTCATGCCTGAGCAAGTGGTCGACATCAAGGTTTGACCGCAGATGCCCATCTCCACAGATAACTTGACCTGTCATTTTCATTGCATCAATGTGCACTGTTTCTAATCTATGAGACTGTCGAGAGCTTGCCGGTAGTGAATTGAGTTGGTAGACTTGAGTTTGTTTTTAATATGGAACTAATACCATTTTCTGTGAAACCTTTTTGTATTTGGCTGTTTATAACTGTTATTATTAAGCCATTTTAAGGGGGTGTTCTTTGTCATGGCAGATTCCCAAGAAGTCGTGGTGTTCTGCCTCCAGTGTTACGGTCCCTGCCAGCAGGCTCAACTTCCAGCCTTTCGTGGATGGGGGTGACCAGACCCCTTCTGTGTGAGTAGTGGATGGGGGTGACCAGACCCCTTCTGTGTGAGTAGTGGATGGGGGTGACCAGACCCTTTCTGTGTGAGTAGTGGAGGAGGGTGACCAGACCCCTTCTGTGTGAGTAGTGGAGGAGGGTGACCAGACCCTTTCTGTGTGAGTAGTGGAGGAGGGTGACCAGACCCCTTCTGTGTGAGTAGTGGAGGAGGGTGACCAGACCCCTTCTGTGTGAGTAGTGGAGGAGGGTGACCAGACCCCTTCTGTGTGAGTAGTGGAGGACCAAAAAAAGCAGATAGTTTAAAAAAGTGTTTTTAAATAAGTGTTTGTTATAATAACAATAATAAACACTTATTTTAACTTAATATAATACATAAATAAAATCAATTTAGTTTTATAAATAATGAAACGTGTTCAATTTGGTTTAAATAATGCAAAAACGGTGTTGAAGGTGAAAGTGCAATACGTGCTATGTATAAAAAAAAAAAGCTAACGTTTAAGTTCCTTGTCATTGAACATGTCTTCAATATTCCCAGTTAAGAAGTTTTAGGTTGTTATTATAGGACTATCTCTATACCATTTGTATTTCATAGACCTTTGACTATTGGATGTTCTTATAGGCACTATAGTATTGCCAGCCGAATCTCAGGAGTTGATGGGCTTGAAGTAATAAACAGCGCTGTGCTTCAAGCATTGCAAAAATATGCTGGCAAACGGAGGAAAGTGTGGTTTGAATGAATGCTTACGAGTCTGCTGCTGCCTACCACCGCTCAGTCAGACTGCTCTATCAAATATGAAATCATAGACTTAATTATAATAAACACAGAAATACGAGCCTTCGGTCATTAATATGATCAAGTCCGGAAACTATAATTTCGAAAAACAAAACGCTTGTTTTAGTGAAATACGGAACAGTTCTGTGTTTTATCAAACCGGTGGCAACCCTAAGTATAAATATTCCTGTTACATTGCACAACCTTCAATGTTATGTCATAATTATGTCATATTCTGGCAAATTAATTACGGTCTTTGTTAGGAAGAAATGGTCTTCGCGCAGTTCGCAACGAGCCAAGCGACCCAAACTGCTTAATATACCCTGACTCTGCTTACACTGAACGCAAGAAAAGTGACACAATTTCAGGCACCGCATTGATTATATGCAACGCAGGACAAGCTAGTTAACTACACATGGTTGATGATATTACTAGTTTAACTAGTGACTATGTTAAGATTGAGTGTTTTTTATAAGATAAGTTTAATGCTAGCTAGCAACTTACCATAGCTCCTTGCTGCCTGCACTCGCGTAACAGGTGGTCAGCCTGCCACACAGTCTCCTCGTGGATTGCAATATAATCGGCGTCCAAAAATGTTGATTACTGATTGTTATGAGAACTTGAATTCGGCTCTAATTCGTCAGCCATTCCGATTAATCGGTTGACCTCTAGACCAGACCCCTTCTGTGTGAGTAATGGAGGAGGACTAAAGTTGTCTCAAGCAGCTGATCTAGGGCCAGTTTAGAGTAACTCCCCTCATGGTTAAAGATGGACTCTGCAAAATAATTTCGTTGTTACAAATGTCTCAAGTGTAAAGAGTAAGATTCATAAATGCATATAAAGACCACTCGCATTAATTTTCTACCTGTTCAGAATTAATGTTGGTGCATATTCTGGTCAAAAATGTGTTTTAGTAAAAGGAGTAAATTACAAGAAGTTGATGATGCATAAACTCTCAATGATCTGGTTACGCTCTTAGAAACCATGGAAACTCTTGTTTGCAGTAGCTAACTAACCAAGTAGGCTAGCTAATGTTTTATCTCTAAATGCTGCAAAAATAATCTCCCCTTTCTCCACGGCTACAGGTCTGCGTGTAAGATTGACCCGGCAGTGAACACGGTGCTCTCTGATCGCCCGCCCCCCTCCAAAGAGGAGTCTGCGCTGGAGGAGGGAGGAGGTGGGGTGAATGAACAGAGCATGTACCTCAAAGAGCTGCTGCTGAATGGCCCTGTGGAGCTGAGCATCGAAGAGCTGCGCGCCGAACAATACTTTGCACGCAAGCGGCAAGAAATCGAAGGTTACCATTGGACAGTAACTGTCACATTATACCTGGGATGTTCCATGACATATGACATATTTCCTGTTTTCACATGCATCTAAAGTATAGAGATACAACCGATATTGTTTTGGACAAAATACTTGGGTAAAGCTGTGTGTGTGTGTGTGTGTGTGTGTGTGTGTGTGTGTGTGTGTGTCCCATGCTCATGTAAATTGTCGGGGAATAACATGGGCTACTGTGCTTTCGACTGCGGTTTCACACCGTCACCCGGGGCCTCCCTTTTTGTCTTCTCTGGCCTTTTTTCTTTTTCACCGATTTTTTTTATTTTATTTTTTCTCTCTTCATATTGGCATATTCCCTCAAGGTCAACCACCCATGTCCCTTTATTCATTGTTTATTCCCTCCCTTTCCTTTGGATAGAGATGATTCAACAGCAGAGCCAAGCCAAGGAGAGGCTGAGGCAACAGATAGATGAGAAGCAACGACTGCTTCAGTTGCAGCAATCCCAGCAACGACCACAACTATCACAACAGGCAAGTGGCAAAGACTCTTAATCCACGGTTGTGTTCATTAGGGCACACCGTAGCGACACATTTTGTAACAGAAAAGGTTTCTTATTGGACAAATTCAGCTATTATCTACCCCTTTCGGTGCGTTTTGGGCCTACTGAACACTACCCTGGCAAATGTCCAATGTGTTTCGCAATTGTGATTTGCCGTCCCTTTTTCTTTTCAGTTGGTCTGTTTAGGAAACCCAGCTAGAAAGTGTTTTTGACAAACTGCAGAGGTCATTGACGTCGACTGTGAAAGCAACTTGTTTGGGATAACCATAGTCTAGTAGCAGATAGTTAATATCTGAGTCGTTTTCAGTAGAGCGCACCGTAGCCAGTATTTACCCTGTATGCATCAGGCATTTTTTTTTACATTTGTGTAGATGTATGCCCCAGGAAGACCCAACACCACTCTGCCACTGCTTCTGAAAAATATCCTAGGGGTTGCAACAGGAAAATTAGTTTCTTATTGGACAAGTTAGTTTCTAAACATTTTTCTCCTTACTGAACACAACCCTGCTGTCTAAAAGTGTTTTAATGCAAAATTAACAATTTTCCTAACGTTTTGCTCCTAGGTCACTGGGACTGAGTACATGCAAATAACAGAGTGTAGGTCTGGATCTGTCCTACCTACCAGCCAACAGAATGCAATGGCCTTCCAGATCTTTGATGAAGGATCCCAGTCTGGCGCCGCACATGGGTCTGGGTAAGCCATTGAGACTCCTGTCATATGTCACTGCGTTAATAAACATTATAAACTGGGTGGTTCGAGCCCTGAATGCTGATTGGCTGACAGCCGTGGTATATCAGACCATATACCACAGGTATGACTAAACATTTATTTTTACTGCTCTAATTACGTTAGTAACCAGTTTATAATAGCAATAAGGCACCTCTAGGGTTAGTTAATAGTATATATGGCCAGTATACCACGGCTAAGGGCTGTGTCCAGGCACTCCGCGTTGCGCCGTGGTATACTGGCTGTATACCACACCTCAGGCCTGATTACTTAAGTCTTGTTTACATTGTCATGGTCAGTCAAACAAATCATACTTTGACATGCATGAATTAGGCTCTGACAATGAAATGTCTCCCCCCATTTTACTTTACAGAAACTCTATTCCCCGTGAAAAGGACATGTGTACAGGTTTGTGTTCATTACAGTATGCATCTGTGCTATACATGCAACATGTAAAAAAAATATACGTATTTGATAGTCAATTATCAACTTTGACCTGTACTTGGCCTTTATCTGACTTGATTGCTATTTTAGATGATGTTTTCCTACCTGCTGGAGACAGAGGTCTTTGCTTTAAGACTCCATACCCGTTTCCAGGTAATTCTGAATGTACACAAGTCCTCTAAATACCAACCTGCTTCAAAACTGTATTAAGGAAGTTTTGTAACATGGGTTAAAACATGTTATTTTAACACAGTAGTATTATTTGGATAACTAATAATTATGTGGGAACAATGACACTAATCAAAGTGTTTCAGACTTTTCCATGCACTTCAAAGGTGATCGTGTTTTCTTTTATTTTTTTGGACAGCTGGCAGTATCCCCCACTCTGAACGGACTCGATTATCTAAGGTTTGGACAGTTTTTGGAACTGAATTTTTTATTTTGTGCTACGAAGTGACCTCTCTAATCTAGTACAGCTCAGGCGAGACCATCAATGATCCACTGCCTTTGAATGTATAGCCTGTTCCCAGATCTGTTTGTGTGGTTTTGCTAACTCAGACCTGAGCTCAGTCTAGTGTACGTATGTTTTCTGTTGGAAATTCCTGGTTGCACAAAAAAATCATATCAATAGGTAGATTAATTGACTTGTACCTTCCAGAACTTCCCAGAGAGAACAGAGTCCCTGAACGAGGAGGTGGTCAGCGGCCACAAGAACAAGACTCTGTGCTCCAGCCCAGAGGACACGCAGGACTTTGTGAAGGCCGCCAAGATGGCCTCCTCTCCTTATCACGCCATGGGACAGAGGGTGGTCTTGCCCAATGCTGGCATTCTGACCAAGGAGCCCGGCATTACCCCTCAACTTGACGCTGACTCAGACGGAAGGAAGAAGCTCAGGTATCGTTTGACCACCCAATGACTTGACCCGACCGACAAGGGTCCACGAGCCTTATTGAGAGTTTGATGGCAGCGAGCTCTGTCGCTTGTCCCCTTTCCCTCCCGGAGTCATTCCCGGAGTCATTCTAAACCATCTCTGCCAGTGCAAGTCATGATGATAAGCCGGGGCTGTGTTCATTGATGCGGGCACACCGTTGTAAAATGTTTTGTGAAGGTATCTGAAAATGACCCTTTTTTTTTTATTGGACAAGTTCAGGTAGTACCTCCCCTCTTTACACCTTTTCTTCAGTTTCATGCCTAACGAACACAACCCCGCTCAAATGGAAAATGAAGGGAAAAGTCATAACGTGCAGCTCTAATGAGCTACCAACATTCTAAAACCCATTGTATTGCTTTCACCAATTATGTCAGAACAGTAATTACTTCAAGATAATATCTATTTGAACAGGGCACTTGTGACCATCTCCTTGATGTTTGCTCTGCAGCCCCATCGAAGAAGCCAGTCTGGAGGCTTGGGGCTCCATGGCTTCAGGCCCCACCTCCGCCTCCTCCGTGTGCACAAACTCTGGAGGCAAGGCCGTCCACCAGCTCGGCAGGCTGGAGGAGAGCCACGCAGAACCCCACCCCGAAGCCATAGACCAGAATTCACCATGCAGTGAGTATCTGGATGGTAGAGCATGGCGGTTTCAACTCCAGGGTTGTGGGTTTGATTCCCACGGGGGACCAAGACAGAGAGGGGGGGGGGGGGGGGTCTGTGAGATGTATGCACTACTGTAAGTCGCTCTGCATAAGAGCCTGCTAAATGACGTAAATGTAAAAAAATAATTAAATAAACTTTGCCAGTGCTGAATTACACACAATCCTACTTCCAGTATAAATTCTTGCCTGCCTTTTCTTTGGCTGTCCAAGAAAGCTGTATTTCACCTCAATCAATGTAAAAGTCATGGAATTGTGTTGCACATGGCAGTTTAGTGGACCAAAAAAATAAGCATTTTATTAAAATACCTTTTCATTGATTGTTTAATCTTATGTTTCAGTAGAAGCATTGGTCCATAATAGGTAACTTAACTCCATGTGGTCCATAAGAAACTATTAGTTATGAATTCATGTGCTCAATTGCACACTGACATTTCATTTCACCCATTTAACACCGCTGAATCTGACTTTTTGGGGCTTCAACTCAGTGCCCATTCACTTTGGATTCTATTCATTTTGTATGACTAGTATATTTAAGACTCCTGGCTTCACTAGGCGCTGTAAGGAATAAGTAAAGTCTATTTGATGTTGGAATGCCTTGTTCTTCCTTCCTGGTATTGCAGTACAACCTGTGATTGAGGACCCTTGCAGTGTGAGGGTGAGACAACGGTTGTTGGATCAAGTGGACCTGAGCTCCTTTCCAAACTTCTACTCAGAGGATGGTCCCCTTCCCATGGCTGAGGAAGATGATGTGCTGATTCTAGGTAGTTCAACTAATAATAAAGGCTGGACGGTTGGTTTTAAATGATGGCTGGACGGTTGGTTTTAAATGATGGCTGGACGGTTGGTTTTAAATGATGGCTGGACGGTTGGTTTTAAATGATGGCTGGACGGTTGGTTTTAAATGATGGCTGGACGGTTGGTTTTAAATGATGGCTGGACGGTTGGTTTTAAATGATGGCTGGACGGTTGGTTTTAAATGATGGCTGGACGGTTGGTTTTAAATGATGGCTGGACGGTTGGTTTTAAATGATGGCTGGACGGTTGGTTTTAAATGATGGCTGGACGGTTGGTTTTAAATGATGGCTGGACGGTTGGTTTTAAATGATGGCTGGTCGGTTGGTTTAAAAGATGGCTGGACGGTTGGTTTAAATGACGGATTATAATTCTACACCGCTTGTTCATTATTATTTTTTTACCGTCTTGCTTAAAGGGAAAGACACCTTTGCTACCTATTCCAAGATGGACTATGAGAACTTTTCCATCTATGCAGGCCAAGGTGGGGGTGACGTTGCCATTAAGGTAAGGCAGTGAATGACTGAACTCAAAGTAGATTTAAATATCTGTCTTTCATGTGAGTTGATGAGTTGAATAATTTCCTACATGCACGCTCCACCTCAAACTGTTTGTATGCAGACTCCACCTCTATCGCTCTAGAATTGCAGATTAAGCAAAATTGCACTGCTGGCTCGTTCGGAACGTTGGCTTTATTTTAACGGCAAAGTTTAGAGCTTTTCCCTGCCACTTGTTTTGCTTTAAAGCTGAGGGATGTAGCTGGAGAAATCAAGTCCATATATGGTTCTATGGATGCAATGACTAACAGTCCATGAGATCAACATGATGGTTTTGACATTTACTTTACAAGGTGTTCTCCAGTGAGTTGAGATCTAACACGTCACTCTTGCCTTGTGCAGCTGGAGCGCACCGCGGTGCCGTGGGACTTCTACATCGGCTCACAACTGAGGGAGCGACTAGCCCGGGACTCCCAGGCACCTGTCCACGACGCGGGGCGCTGCTTCCTGTTCCAGGATGGCTGCGTCACGGTCCACAAGGCCTCCCAGCAGAGCACACTGCGTGTGGGTAGTTCCACCCCTGTCCTCCTTGCATTATTGTACCCTTATAGAATCTGCTTTTTATTTATTATTATTTTTTTGCCTTTTTATTTAACTAGGCAAGTCAGTTAAGAACAAATTCTTATTTTCAATGACGGACTAGGAACAGTGGGTTAACTGCCTTGTTCAGGGGCAGAATGACAGATTTTTACCTTGTCAGCTCGGGGATTCGATCTTGCAACCTTTCCCCACCCATAAAATAACAATAGCTCGGTGTATAAACCATTTGCAAGATGTCATTTTATAGTTTACCTTGGGTTGTGCTCAGTAGGCATCAAACGGAAGAAAGTGATCTGAAACGAGGAGGTTCTATTTGAACTTGTCCAATAAGAACCGCTAGTTGAGTTCTTTTTGCAAAAAAACAATAGTTATGATGTGAAGAACAGGATTCTGATAAGAAAGAACCATTAAGGTCTGTGGTTCCTCTCCTTCTGGCATACACAGGAGGTGGCTGAGGAGTCCTTTGAGGAAATCGTGGCCTCCCTGGCCATGCAGACAGTGGAGCTGGTGAGACTCATGCACTCCTGCCACCTGATCCACGGAGCTCTCAGTCCAGACACACTGGTCATGAATCGGTATGCACACAGACACGGTCCAGCCACGCATGCATATGAGTTGCCGAACGCAGACTTGCATGCGTAGTTCAGACTCCTGACATACAAGCATATTACTTAGACTCACTGTAGTCCTTGCATGCTTGCATACACTCGCTGTGGGAGATGAACAGTAGGGCCGTTTCCCTACATGTGGATTTGGTCTTTAAATCCAGTCATATAATCTACTAGTCAAGTCTTCTTCCTTTTCTCTGCTCCCCCCTCAGTCCTTATGATCAACCAATGGATGAGATTGGTGCTGCCGTTGCGCTGGACTTCTCCTGCTCCGTAGACCTGGAGCTTCAGCCAGAGGTGACGGCAGCACACAGCCTCCCAGCAGCCCAGAACTTCATCACACAGGGCCTACTAGCCCCCTCTGCCAGCCCCTATCAGGTACGGTACACCTCTACAGCCTCTTGTTGGCATCGTCACATCGCTACATGCTTTCCAGAGGAAAGTCTAAAGACTTCAAGAATAAAGTCAATGTTTCACTATTTTTAATTGATATGCACGCCCCAAAAACCCCTGGTCTGCCCCATCAGCATCTTTATACTTTATTTACATTATGTAGGATGTATTTGATTTATTTATTGCATGGCCCCAAATGCTCTTCTGTACCTCACCCATATGTGTTTCTCTTTTTAATCATGTTGTTCCCTTATGTAAGCTGCACTGCAATTATTTTTTCTTTTCATGTAAAATGTTCCAATGTGGCATGTATATTTAAAAATCTACCAGATACCTCCATTTACAATTGAGAGAGTTGCTCTCCCCTAGTTCAGTAGCTGTCGCTCTCCCTGATTACAGGTGGATCTCCTGGGCATTGCAGAGACTGTCCACACTCTGCTGAAGAAGAGAACCATGCGCCTGGTTAAGGAAGACTCTGTGTGGACACTGGAGGAATATCAGGAAGCACATCCAAGGTATAGTACGGTTTCCTCTTGTCATGTCCTGCCGCTGGGTCCTCACCAGTTGCCACAGTCAGAAGGCCTGTCCTACTCGACCAATCGGATGAGGGGGTGTGATGAGGTGTACCCCGGCTTACGGTTTGTGGGGAACGACCAATCAGATGAGGGAGTATGTGTATGCAGGAGAGACTTGCGTTGCTTGAATCTAGTGTTCATCGATGATTAGCTTATTTATTATCTAATAAACCAACCGTTTTAAATGCAGAGTCCTAATTGGATGTCTTATTCAAACTCTCCTAGCGAGCTTGTTTGCCCTTAATACTTGTGTTAAACCAAAATAGGTTTAATATCTGCATTGTTTTTAAAATGGAATGTTGACAAATTGACACCTTGATTTTTATTTTAAAAATCCACAAGTAAAATGTAGTTTCACATATTTCATTTTTTTTAATATGACAACTTCAACCTTTTTTGCTTTGTGAGGTGTTAAAAGTTCAGTTAGCCATTTTTTGTTAATGAAATCTGAAAAGTACCAGTGGCCTGGCTTTGGCCCCAAGTGAGAGATGGGTGCCAGCCCGCATAGATGCATAAGTCTGAGCCTTTTGGGTAAAACACTGGGGTGAATCCTGTCTGGAAATGTTCTATTAGCCCATCCACCCCCTTCTTAGGAGGGAAATGTAACTTTGTTTTACATTTTTAGTTTTTTACTGATATTTTGTTACATTTATTCCTGCACTTTACATACGTTACTTTCAATACACAGTTATGTTTTGATATACACATTATATATCAAACTTGAACTTGAGATGCTATTTTGAAAATGAGGCATTTCCCTCCAACCAGAATATGCCTCATCACACACGTCATCTGATTGGTCCAGTAGGCGGGCCTTCTGACTTTGTGCCTGTGGTAACTAGTGATGACCCTGTCTGATAAGTGGTCATGGAGAGAACATGAGGTTAGGAAGCCATTTAGGTATGTTGGAACACAACTGACTCCTGTCTTCCAATCCTCTTGTTTTTCACCATATTATCAAACACATTTGTAACATGCGCCGAATACAACCGGTGTAGACTTCACTGTGAAAGGCCTACTTATGAGCCCTTACCCAACAATGCAGTTTACAGTTATTATTTTTTATTTTATTTTTTACAGATTTGCCAAAAAATAAATGGTAACACAATAAAATGACAGAGGCTATATACAAGGAGTATGTGCAGGGATATGAGGTAGAGGTAATATCTACACTTAGGTAGGAGTAAAGGTGAATAGGCAATCGGGATAGATAATACACAGGGTATGTAAATAGTCGCGTTGGTCACTTGATGAACTGTTCAGCAGTCTTATGGCTTGGGGGCAGAAGCTGTTCAGCAGTCTGATGGCAGAAGCTGTTCAGCAGTCTGATGGCAGAAGCTGTTCAGCAGTCTGATGGCAGAAGCTGTTCAGCAGTCTTTTGGTTCCAGACTTGGTGCTCCTGTACTAGAGGTCGACCGATTTTATGATTTTTCAACACCGATACCAATTAATCGGCCCAGTTTTTAATTTTTTTACATTTATGACAATTACAACAATACTGGACAAGCACTTTTATTTTAATTTACAAAATAGATTTTATGTATTATATTCTCAATAAAAAAATGAAACCTGCTCAATTTGGTTTAAATAATGCAAAAACAGTGAAGAAAGTAAAAGTGCAATATGTGCCGTGTTAAGTTCCTTGCTCAGAACATATAAAAGCTGGTGGTTCAATATTCCCAGTTAAGTTTTAGGTTGTAGTTATTATAGGAATTATGACGTGTCGACTATTTCTCTCTATACCATTTGTATTTCATATACCATTGACTATTGTATGTTCTAATAGTCACTTTAGTATTGCCAGCCGAATCTCAGGAGTTGATAGGCTTGAAGTCATGAACAGAGATGTGACGCAAGCATTGCTTAGAGCTGCTGGCAAAAGCAGTGAAGTTTGAATGAATGCTTATGAGCCTGCTGCTGCCTAAGTCAGACTGCTCTATCAAATGTGAAGTCATAGACTTAATTATAATAAACACAGAAATACGAGCCTTAGGTCATTAATATGGTCAAATCCAGAAACGATCATTTCGAAAACAAAACATTTATTCTTTCAGTGAGATACGGAACCGTTCAGTATTTTATCGAACGGGCGACAACCCTAAGTCTAAATATTGCTGTTACATTGCACAACCTTCAATGTTATGTCATAATTATGTAAAATTCTGGTAAGTTAGTTCGCAACGAGCCAGGTGGCCCAAACTGTTGCATATACCCTGACTCTGCGTGCAATGAACGCAGGAGAAGTGACACAATTTCCCTAGTTAATATTGCCTGCTAACATTAATTTCTTAACTAAATATGCAGGTTTAAAAATATATATATATTTCTGTGTAATTTTTAAGAAAGGCATTGATGTTCATGGTTAGGTACATTCGTGCAACGGTTGTGCTTTTTTTTGCAAATGCGCTTTTGTTAATTAAATCATCCCCCGTTTGGCGAAGTAGGCTGTGATTTGATAAATATAACAGGCACCGCATTGGTTATATGCAATGTAGGACAAGCTAGGTAACCTAGTAATATCATCAACCATGTGTAGTTAACTAGTGATTATGTTAAGATGTATTGTTTTTTTTTATAAGTTTAATGCTAGCTAGCAACTTACCTTGGCTCCTTGCTGCACTCGCGTAACAGGTGGTCAGCCTGCCACGCAGTTTCCTCATGGAATGCAATGTAATCGGTGCCCAAAAATGCTGATTACAGATTATGTAAACTTGAAATCGGCCCCGATTTAATCGGTTGCCCTCTATCCTGTACCGCTTGCCGTGCGGGAGCAGAGAACAGTCTATGACCTGGGTGGCTGGAGTCTTTGACCATTTTTAGGGCTTTCCTCTGACAGCAGTTTCCATACCAAGTGGTGATGCAGCCAGTCAATATGCATTCAATGGTGCAGCTGTAGGACTTTGAGGAACTTGAAGCTCTTGACCAGCTCCACGACAGGCCTGTCGATGTGAAGGGGGGTGTGCTCGGCCCTCTGTTTACTCTAGTCCATGATCAGCTCCTTTGTTTTGCTCATGTTAAGGGACAGGTTGTCCTGGCACCAAACTGCTAGGTCATGTCGTCGGGGATAAGACTTAACACCATTGCGTTGTCAGCAAACTTAATGATGGCGTCTGAGTCGTGCACGGCCACGCAGTTGTGAGTGAATGGAGTGCAGGAGGGACCAAGCACGCGCCCCTGGGGGTCTCCCGTGTTGATGGTCAGCGTGGCGGATGTGTTGTTGCCTACCCTTCACCTGTAGATGGCCCGTCAGGAAGTCCAGGATCCAGTTGCAGAGGGAGAAGTTCAGTCCCTGGGTCATTAGCTTGGATGATGAGCTTGGAGGGCACTATGATGTTGAACGCTGCTGAACTGTAGTCAATGAACAGCATTCTCACATAGGCGTTTCTTTTGTCTAGATTGGAGAGGGCAGTGGGGAGTACAATAGCGTTTGCGACATCTGAGGCGAATTGAAGTGGATCCAGGGTTTCTGTGATAATTGTGTTGTGAGCCATGACCAGCCTTTCAAAGCATTTCATGGCTACAGATGTGAGTGCTACGGGTCGGTAGTCATTCAGGCAGGTTACCTTAGTCCCTGTGCCCAAGAACACTATGGTAGTCTGCTTGAAACGTGTTGGTATTAGACTCAGACAGGGACAGGTTGAAAATATCAGTGAAGACGCTGGTCAGCACAAGCTCTGAGTATGCCTCCTAGCAATCTGTCTGGTCCTGCGGCCTTGTACCAAATCCATGAAGGAGTGCGCAATTCGGGAGAAAGGACACATTATTAGATTATTGGGATGCAGATATTGTCTTTCATCCCCTGTCCCTCAAGCAAACTCTTTTTATTTACAGTGACCGGAGCGATGCGTTTTGGAGCAAGTTCTTCCGGACCGTTCTGAATCCCGGAGACAGGCCTTCTGTATCAGTTCTCACAGAGCTACTTGAAGACATGAAGAAGTCTACATTTGCTTGCTATGGCGCCTAGTTTTTTTTCCTAGCACTGCCTTCCTAGTGATTTATCAGTGTGGCTATTTAGATTTTATTTGTCTCCTAGATGTTGCTGTTATTGTTTTGCTAGTCCCTTTTGTTTTTTCCTAATTTCAATGTAATTGTTTTTCTGTTAAATGTGATTGATTGTTCATAATAAAGTATAGGTCTTATTCATTATGACTGTTTAGCTTTTTTAGGATGTACTGCCTACATATGGCCTGTAGAGGGTGTTGTCCTGGTGGCATCGATCATGGACCACAGTCACCTCCTGAACAGTTTTATGGTACATAAAGAGAATTCTGTTCTGACATAACTCAGATTTATGTCTTAAGTTAGAGCACGGCATACACTTGCAGTTAACCAGCCAGACTTGTGTTGTGTGTTTTCGGGGGGGGGTTAAAAGTAACATGGTAAAGGTAAATCTAGAACACTCCAATTAGTGTAAATTACATTTGGTATGATATGCAGTGCCTTCAGAAGGTATTCACAGCCCTTGACTTCTTGCACATTTTGTTACAGCCTGAATTGAAAATGTAATAAATTTATATTTTTTTTTTTGTCACCTAAACACTACCCCAAAATGTCAAAGTTAAATTGTTTTTGGAAATTTGTACAAATGAAAAGCTGAAATGTCTAGACTAAATAAATTCAGAAGTATACATTTGCTTAAGTCACTAGTTTCATGGACTTTACTTTTTATTACTACCTCATCTCTGTACCCCACACACACAATTTATCTGTAAGGTCCCTCAGTCAAGCAGTGAATTTCAAACCCCGGGGGGGGGGGGGAAATATCCCTTTGCGCATGGTAGTTATTAATTACGCTTTGGATGGTGTATCAATACATCCAGTTACTGAAAACATACAGGCGTCTTTCCTAACTCCGTTGTTGAAGAGCAAGGAAACCACTCAGGGAATTCACCATGAGGGCAATGGTGATTTTATAAATTAAAAAAAAATAAAGTTACATAGCTTAATGGCTGTGATAACTGAGGATGGATCATCAACATTGTAGTTACTCCACAATACTAACCTAATTGACAGAGTGAAAAGAAGCCTGTAAAGAATACAAATATTCCAAAATATGCATCCTGTTTGCAACAAGGCACTAAAGTAATACTGCAAAAACAATGTGAAGCAATTCAAATGTCCTGAAAACATAGTGTCCTGTTTGGGGCAAATCCAATACAACACATTACTGAATACCAATCCAGATTTAAACCATAGTGGTGGCTGCATCATGTTATGGGTATGCGTATAATCGTTAAAACAGTTACCCAAACTCAGTCCTCGGGACCCCAAGGGGTGCACATTAGTTATTTTTGCCCTAATACTACACAGCTGATTTCATATCAAAGATTGATTCGTTTTTTATTTGAATCGGCTGTGTAGTGCTAGGACAAAAAAAAGGTGCACCCCTTGGGGTCCTGAGGACTGAGTTTGGGAAACCCTGCATTAAAGACTGGGGAGTTTTTCAGGATAAATAAATGGAATGGAGCTAAGCACAAGCAAATTCCTAGAGGAAAACCGGGTTGTCTACTTTCCACCAGACACTGGGAGATGACTTCCCCTTTCAGCAGAACAATAACCTAAAACACAAGGCCAAGTCTACACAAGTTAATTACCAAGAACACTGAATGTTCCTGAGTGGCTGAATTCTTTTTTTTTCTTTTTTTTTTACTTAAATCTACTTGAAAATCTATGGCAAGACCTGAAAATGGTTGTCTAGCAATGATCAACAACCGATTTGACAGAACTTGAAGAATTTTGGAAGAGTAATTGGCGAATGTTGCACAATCCAGGTGTGGAAAGCTCTTAGAGACTTACCCAGAAAGACTCACTGCTGTAATCACTGCCAAAGGTGCCTAATGTATTGACTCGAGGTTGAATACTTCTCAAGATATTAGTGTTTTACTTTACATAAATTTTTAACAAATGTTAGAATGTTTCTTTCACTTTGACAGAGTATTTTGTGTAGATCACTGACAAATACAATTTTAATCCCACTTTAACAAAATGTGGAAAAAGTCAAGGGGTGTGAATACTTTCTGAAGGCACTTTATTTATTAATTTGTGGATGTCGATCCATTTATGTTATGAATGACAATTTGTGTGTGCAAAACATATAAACTCCTCACTGTCAACTGCGTTTATTTTCAGCAAACTTCACTTGTGTAAATGTTCCTATGAACATAAGATTCAACAACTGAGATATAAACTGAACAAGTTCCACAGACATGTGACTGACAGAAATTGAATAATATGTCCCTGAACAAGGGGGGGGGTAAAAATCTAAAGTAACAGTCAGTATCTGGTGTGGCCACCAGCTGCATTAAGTACTGCAGTGCATCTACTCCTTATGGACTGCACCAGATCTGCCAGTTCTTGCTGTGAGATGTTACCCCACTCTTCCACCAAGGCACCTGCAAGTTCCCGGACATTTCTGGGGGGGAATGGCCCTAGCCCTCACCCTCCGATCCAACAGGTCCCAGAAGCACTCCATAGGATTGAGATCCGGGCTCTTTGCTGGCAATGGCAGAACACTGACATTCCTGTCTTGCAGGAAATCATGCACTGAACGAGCAGTATGGCTGGTGGCATTTTCATGCTGGAGGGTCATGTCAGGGTGAGCGTGCAGGAAGGGTACCACATGAGGGAGGAGGATGTCTTCCCTGTAACGCACAGCGTTGAGATTGCCTGCAATGACAACAAGCTCAGTCCGATGATGCTGTGACACACAGCCCCAGACCATGACAGACCCTCCACCTCCAAATCGATCCCGCCCCAGAGTACAGGCCTCGGTGTAACACTCATTCCTTCAACGATAAACGCGAATCTGACCATCACCCCTGGTGAGACAAAACCGGGACTCGTCAGTGAAGAGCACTTTTTACCAGGCCTGTCTGCTCCAGCGACGGTGGGTTTGTGCCCATAGGCAATGTTGTTGCCGGTGATGTCTGGTGAGGACCTGCCTGACAACAGGCCTACAAGCCCTCAGTCCAGCCTCTCTCAACCTTTTGTGGACAGTCTGAGCACTGATGGAGGGATTGTGCGTTCCTGGTGTAACTCGGGCAGTTGTTGTTGCCATCCTGTACCTGTCCCGCAGGTGTGATGTTCGGATGACCGGTCCTGTGCAGGTGTTGTTATACGTGGTCTGCCACTGCGAGGACGATCAGCTCTCCGTCCTGTCTCCCTGTAGCACCGTCTTAGGCGTGTCACAGTATAGACATTGCAATTTATTGCTCTGGCCACATCTGCAGACCTCAATCCTCCTTGCAGCATGCCTAAGGCACGTTCATGCAGATGAGAAGGGACCCTGGGCATCTTTTTGGTGTTTTTCAGAGTCAGTAGAAAGGCCTCTTTAGTGTCCTACGTTTTCATAACTGTGACCTTAATTGCCTATCGTCTGTAAGCTGTTAGTGTCTTAACGACCGTTCCACAGGTGCATGTTCATTAATTGTTTATGGTTCGTTGAACAAGCATGGGAAACAGTGTTTAAAGCCTTTACAATGAAGATCTGTGAAGTTATTTAGATTTTTGCAAATTATCTTTGAAAGACAGGGTCCTGAAAAAGTTTCTTTTTTTGCTGAGTTTATGTTAGCTAGGTGGCGAATGTTACCTATGCTAGGGGTGAAGGTTAGGGGAAAGGTTAGCTAACATGCAAAGTAGTGGCGAAGTAGCTAATAAGTAGTTGCTAATTAGCTAAAATACTAAAGTTGTCTGAGATTCAAACACGTAACCTTTGGATTGCTAGACATTTGCATAATATTCCCACCCTGACCAACCACCCTATGTTTAGTTTCTGTCTTATGTAACCCTACCAAATGTAACATATAGTAATTTATGTTTATGTTAAGTCTAGTCTGAGACCAGGCTGTTTTTTGAGATTGTATTAAGTCACTGGTATTCAAATTCGGGGATCATGGGGAAACTGCAGTGGGGCCGCCAATATATATATATATATATTTTATATATATATATTTATATATATTTATATATTTTTGTGGGGGGATGACAATATACAAACATTTTTGAGATCATTTGAAAGATGTAAATGTATTAATTGGTTTCTTTTCATTTTTGATAAGAGAAAACAAAATTCAATGAGTTTAAGCTTATTTGTTGATGTAAAAATGGAAATTGACTGATTTTGTTTATTTAAAAAAAAAAATGTTGATCAATTTTTTTATTACGTCTGTTGCCTTAGATTTGGGGTGTGGTGGGGTCGCAAGAAATTCTGGCTGAAAAAATGGGGTCCCCAGAAATTCTGGCAGAAAAATGGGATACCTGCTGAAAAAGTTTGAATACCACTGTATCGCAAGTGGACTAATGACCAAAAGATGGAACTAGCTCTTTAACTCTAAACAATAACACTAGAACATTCTGCCTTTAGGCCAGAGGCTCAAGGAAATCGCTCTCTCTCCCAAGGACGTCTGTCTGCCTGCCTGCCTGGACAGGTGGTGAGGCGTACAAGCTTATCCCACGGTGAAGTTAATATTTGATAGGAGAGGAGTGGCGGCTAGTTTGCAAGTAAAATCCTCCATAATCAGAATATTGCTAGAGAGAGAGGAGGAACCCGCTTGGTCGCTCATGGATTGGTGTCTTGACAGTACAGACGGTCCATTCCCTCCCTCTACCCTACCTAGTGCCTCCACTGAGAAAAGTCACACACTTGTCCAGTCCAAGGGCAAACGAAGTTGGTAGAATGAAAAGCAATTCAGTTCAGAGATGGGGTATTGGTGTCCGAAGCACAGTAGTTCAACTGTGGTAAGTAAAAAACAATGTGCCATTGGTATAAAGATAAAATGATGAGAATTTGGATAAAGTGCATATAGACTGCCGAAAAAGGAAGTTGGTCTTGCTAGCATATTACTTAATAGCCTTAATTTGTAATATTAATCATTGCAATGTACAGTATTTGTATTTCATGGCTTTTAAATACAGAGCAGCTCTGCTTAGCCTAATTTAATTAGAAATTGTTTCATGCAGCTGTCGGACCAGCTATTGCTCATGCTTTGTGGGTAGTCAGTTTGTTCACCGATACCATGTCTGGCTCGGCTTCTTCCTCTGAGTCAGCCAACCACTTCTCTCTCTCTTAATCAGCCAACGACTCTGCACTTGCCTGGACTCATCCTTCTCTTGCTGTTTTACATACAGAATTTGTGCCAGTAGGCCTATAACGGAGGAGCTTGATGTTAGTTTTTAAGGCCCACTGACTGTGCATTGGTCTCAGTTGGCTTTTTTGTCTGTCCTTTCAAGATAGACATATCGTTTGTCAGCAGAATTTACTAAGCTTTCCTGCAGTGCAAGTTTGCTCTCATTTTTCCAGAATGATATAGAACCTAAAGGTAAAAATATGAGTTAAAAGGAGAAAAAAGGAGTGTTAAACAGTTTCCATTTTATGTTCTATCCTGTTGTTCCTGGTTTAGAGGTTTTTCCATCCTAAAAGGTTAGAAATGAAACCAGTAAACACTGCAACCCTTGAAGACAGGCATTCTTCCTATCACTACTGTGCAGAAAGTTGTCTTTGTGAGTCACAACTCCCTCTCCTATACCTGCATGACTTCAATGTGTCACAGCCGCTAATGACAACCAGGTGTTGTTGAGACGTCTGTCATGTTCATTAGGCACCAAACAGAAGAAGACCGGCTGAAGTAGAGTGCGAGGTACTCAATCTCCAACTTGTCCAATAAGAAATACTCATTTTCTTTTTACATCAGAAATTGTTTGGACTTTGGTTTGGCTCTGTGCCTGTTGACACATGCGTTTTGATTTTCTTTGCATATATTAAGTACTGAGTTAATTCACACTTCTCATTATATATGGCAGTGAACCAGGAAGATGTTGCTGTTTCTGGGCCACTGAAGGTGCCGGGCCGACACTTTGACCTTTTAAAGTATCACTACCTGGTTACACTGTAACTTAACAGTAATCATGTGACTACACTGTCTGGACTTGCCCTGTGGTAGCTTACAAGAGGGAAGGATTGTCATCCCAAGGACCTGGCTTATCTGTGATTCAACCACTAAAGTGGTTGTTACTAGCAAAAGGGAAACCCCAGTGTACATTCCAAAGGGCAACCTATATATTGCACTACTTTTCACTGTGGTGCTGGGCCGACACTTTGGTCAAAGGTAGTGCACTACGTACTTAATAGGGTGCCATATGGGATGCAGTCCCAGTCTTGTGACCGGTTATGTAAATTCTGTCACGGTTGCTCAGGTGGTTTGGAAATGCAATGACTCAAATGCAATGACGCGTCTTCAGAAGCAGCACTGCCTTGACCTCTCTGTAGCATGTGAGGGGAATAGGGGGAAGTTGTCCCTTGATGGTGATCTTGGGTCTGTTTTGTATTTTACCCACTAATGGTTTAAGGTTAGGATTGGAGTAGGGGAAGCTGATCCTAGATCAGTACCTAGGGGAACCTTCACTGGGGAGCCATGTGTGAAGTTAGGGGATCGGCTAGTGAATAGCCAATCAGCTGTCAGAGTGGGGGGATGGGAACGAATGGGGAAAGGGGTTGTTAAAAGTAACTGACATCCCTGTCTTTTTTTCTAGAGGTTCAGGTGTTTGAGACCATAAACTGTTACACGTAGCCTCACTCACTCCGTCCTGTTCACAATTCTCATTCTATGCTTCTCAGTAAAGGCAAATTTAGTTTGAAAATCCTACAGCTCTTTCTTCCTCATTCATACAAAAACACATTGGTCAATATTTATTGTTCAGGAATAGTTAGGTAGTAATAACCGTATTAAGGACCGTAAAAGCTCCCTTTCTAACCTCTCTGGCGTGGATCTGTAACCGTGGCCGTCCACCGTTACCAAGGGGAGTTGTCCCAAGCTGGGTGACTCCACACGAACACTAATTCAGCCGTGGCGTGTTGATGAGTCACCAGCCGTAGAGAGAGGCTTAAAGCAGCTATGTGCTTCAGGGCCTGAAGGCAGGAACGCACCCGGCTCTCAAAGACAAGCCTGAGCCTGCACTGTGTAGGAGAGCAGCCCTTTCAAACTCTTTGTGTGTGTAATGTGCCACCCAAGCCATAGACTGTTCACTCTGCTACCATCTGGCAAATGGTACCAGAGTGGACCAACAGGCTCAGAGACAGCTTCCACCCCAAGCCATAAGACTGCTAAATAGCCAGATTGCTAAATAGCCAGACTGCTAAATAGTCAATTAATGGTACCAGAAACTATCTGCACTGATCCTACATACACCCACTAGACTATATATACACACCATATACACACTCACTAGACTATATATACACACCATATACACACTCACTAGACTATATATATACACTCACTAGACTATATATACACACCATATACACACTCACTAGACTATATATACACACTCACTAGACTATATATACACACCATATACACACTCACTAGACTATATATACACACGCACTAGACTATATAGACACACCATATACACACCCACTAGACTATATATACACACCATGTACACACCCACTAGACTATATATACACACCATATACACACTCACTAGACTATATATACACACCATATACACACCCACTAGACTATATATACACACACCATATACTGTACACACCCACTAGACTATATATATACACCATATACTGTACACACTCACTAGACTATATATACACACCATATACACGCTCACTAGACTCTATATACACACACCATATACTGTACACACCCACTGGACTATATATACACACCATATACTGTACACACTCACTAGACTATATATACACACCATATACACGCTCACTAGACTCTATATACACACACCATATACTGTACACACCCACTGGACTATATATACACACCATATACACACTCACTAGACTATATACAGTTGAAGTCGGAAGTTTACATACACTTAGGTTGGAGTCATTAAAACTTGTTTTTCAACCACTCCACAAATGTCTTGTTAACAAACAAGTCGGTTAGGACATCTACTTTGTGCATGACACAAGTAATTTTTCCAACAATTGTTTACAGAGAGATTATTTCACTTATAATTCACTGTATCACAATTCCAGTGGGTCAGAAGTTTACATACACTAAGTTGACTGTGCCTTTAAACAGCTTGGAAAATTCCAGAAAATTATGTCATAGCTTTAGAAGCTTCTGATAGGCTAATTGACCTCATTTGAGTCAATTCGAGGTGTACCTGTGGATGTATTTCAAGGCCGACCTTCAAACTCAGTGCCTCTTTGCTGGACATAATGGAAAAATCTAACGAAATCAGAAAAAAATTGTAGACCACAAGTCTGGTTCATCCTTGGGAGCAATTTCCAAACACCTGAAGGTACCACGTTCATCTGTACAAACAATAGTACGGAAGTATAAACACCATGGGACCTGAGCTTAAATGTACTTGGCTAAGGTCTATGTAAACTTACGACTTCAACTGTAGTGAGTGTGTGTATATGGTGTGTATATATAGTCTAGTGAGTGTGTATATATAGTCTAGTGAGTGTGTATATATAGTCTAGTGAGTGTGTATATGGTGTGTTTATATAGTCTAGTGAGTGTGTATATATAGTCTAGTGAGTGTGTATATGGTGTGTATATATAGTCTAGTGGGTGTGTATATAGTCTGGTATGTGTGTTATATGGTGTGTATATAGTCTGGTCTGTGTGTATATATAGTCTAGTGTGTATATAGTCTAGTGAGTGTGTATATGGTGTGTTTATATAGTCTAGTGAGTGTGTATATATAGTCTAGTGAGTGTGTATATGGTGTGTATATATAGTCTAGTGGGTGTGTATATATAGTCTAGTGGGTGTGTATATGGTGTGTATATATAGTCTAGTGAGTGTGTATATGGTGTGTATATATAGTCTAGTGGGTGTGTATATGGTGTGTATATATAGTCTAGTGGGTGTGTATATGGTGTGTATATATAGTCTAGTGAGTGTGTATATATAGTCTAGTGAGTGTGTATATGGTGTGTATATATAGTCTAGTGAGTGTGTATATGGTGTGTATATATAGTCTAGTGAGCGTGTATGTGGTGTGTATGTATAGTCTGGTGTGTGTGTACAGTATATGGTGTGTATATATAGTCTACTGAGTGTGAATATGGTGTGTATATACAGTTGAAGTCGGAAGTTTACATACACATTAGCCAAATAATTTTAAACTCAGTTTTTCACAATTTCTGACATTCCCTGTTATAGGTCAGTTAGGATCACCACCTTATTTTAAGAATGTGAAATGTCAGAACAATAGTAGAGTGACTTATTTCAGCTTTTGTTTCTTTCATCACATTCCCAGTGGGTCAGAAGCTTACATCCACTGAATTAGTATTTGGTAGCATTGCCTTTAAATTGTTTAACTTGGGTCAAACGTTTTGGGTAGCCTTCCACAAGCTTCCCACAGTAAGTTGGGTGCATTTTGGCCCATTCCGCCTGACAGAGCTGGTGTAACTGATTTAGGTTTGTAGGCCTCCTTGCTCGCACACACTTTTTAAGTTCTGCCCACAAATGTTATGTAGATTGAGGTCAGTGCTTGTGATGGCCACTCAAATACCTTGACTTTGTTGTCCTTAAGCTATTTTGACTCACCACTTTGGAAGTATGCTTGGGGTCATTGTCCATTTGGAACACCCATTTTCTACCAAGCTTTAAATTCCTGACATGTCTTGAGATGTTGCTTCAATATATCCACATAATTTTCCTCCCTCATGATGCCATCTATTTTGTGAAGGGCACCAGTCCCTCCTGCAGCAAAGCACCCCCACAACATGATGCTGCCCACCCCCATGCTTCATGGTTGGGATGGTGTTCTTTGGCTTGCAAGTCTCCCCCTTTTTCCTCCAAACACAACAATGGTCATTATGGCCAAAATTTTCTATTTTTGTTTCATCAGACCAGAAAACATTTCTCCAAAAAGTATGATCTTTGTCCCCATGTGCAGTTGCAAACCGTAGTCTGGCTTTTTTATGGCGGTTTTGGAGCAGTGGCTTCTTCCTTGCTGAGCGACCTTTCAGGTTATGTCGATATAGGACTCGTTTTACTGTGGATACAGATACTTTTGTACCTGTATCCTCCAGCATCTTCACAAGGTACTTTGCTGTTGTTCTGGGATTGATTTGCACTTTTCGCATCAAAGTACATTCATCTCTAGGAGACAGAACGCGTCTCCTTCCTGAGCGGTATGACGGCTGCGTGGTCCCATGGTGCTAATACTTGCGTACTATTGTTTGTATAGATGAACGTGGTACCTTCAGGCATTTGGAAATTGCTCCCAAGGATGAACCAGACATGTGGAGGTCCACAATTCTTTTTCTGAGGTCTTGGCTGATTTCTTTTGATTTTCCCATGATGTCAAGCAAAGAGGCACTGAGTTTTAAGGTAAGCCTTGAAATACATCCACAGGTACACCTCGAATTGACTCAAATGATGTCAATTAGCCTATCAGAAGCTTCTAAAGCCATGACATAATGTTCTGGAATTTTCCAAGCTGGTTAAAGGCACAGTCAACTTAGTGTATGTAAAATTCTGACCCACTGGAATTGTGATACAGTGAATTATAAGTGAAACAATCTGTCTGTAAACAATTTTTGGAAAAATTACTTAGGTCATGCACAAAATAGATGTCCTAACCGACTTGCCAAAACTATAGTTTGTTAAGAAGAAATTTGTGGAGTGGCTGAAAAACGAGTTTTAATGACTCCAACCTAAGTGTATGTAAACTTCCAACTTCAACTGCACGTACACACCATATACACACGCACTAGACTATATATACAAAATCATTCACACACTAGACTATATACACACACCATATACACACTCACTAGACTATATATACACAATCATTCACACACACTACACTTGCACTCCCACACAAATCCCTCACACATTCCAACACTACGTACGCACACACCCACACAACACACACACAACACACACATGCATACATACATACACACACTTTTACACTCATCATTTGCTGCTGCTACTCTGTTCTTTATTTTCTCTTATTGTTATCTATCGTGATGCCTGGTCATTTTACCCTGCCTTTATGTACATTCTTTTGTATATATAGTGTATGTGGATTTGGCTATTTCAGCCGCACCCGTTGCTGACAGGTGTATTAAATTGAGCACACATCCATGCAGTCTCCATAGACAAACATTGACAGTAGAATGGCCTTACTGAAGAGCTCAGTGACTTTCAACGTGGCACCGTCATAGGATGCCACTTTTCCAACATGTCAGTTGGTCAAATTCCTGCCCTGCTAGAGCTGCCCCCAGTCAACTGTAAGTGCTGTTATTGTGAAGTGGAAACGTCTAGGAGTAACAACGGCTCAGCCGCAAAGTGGTAGGCCACACAAGCTCACAGAACGGACCGCAGAGTGCTGAAGCGCGTAGAAATATTCTGTCCTCGGTTGCAACACTCACTACTGAGTTCCAAACTGCCTCTGGAAGCAATATCAGCACAAGAACTGTTAGTCGGGAGCTTCATGAAATGGGTTTCCATGGCCGAGCAGCCGCACACAAGCCTAAAATCAACATGCGCAATATTACAATGAGGGAAAAAAGTATTTGATCCCATGCTGATTTTGTACGTTTGCCCACTGACAAAGAAATTATCAGTCTATAATTTTAATGATAGGTTTATTTGAACAGTGAGAGACAGAATAACAACAACAAAAATCCAGAAAAACGCATGTCAAAACTTTTATAAATTGATTTGCATTTTAATGAGGGAAATAAGTATTTCACCCCCTCTCATTCAGAAAGATTTCTGGCTCCCAGGTGTCTTTTATACAGGTAACGAGCTGAGATTAGGAGCACACTCTTAAAGGGAGTGCTCCTAATCTCAGTTTGTTACCTGTATAAAAGACACCTGTCCACAGAAGCAATCAATCAATCAATCAGATTCCAAACTCTCCACCATGGCCAAGACCAAAGAGCTCTCCAATGATGTCAGGGACAAGATTGTAGACCTACACAAGGCTGGAATGGGCTACAAGACCATCGCCAAGCAGCTTGGTGAGAAGGTGACAACAGTTGGTGCGATTATTCGCAAATGGAAGAAACAAAAGAACTGTCAATCTCCCTCGGCCTGGGGCTCCATGCAAGATCTCACCTCGTGGAGTTGCAATGATCATGAGAACGGTGAGAAATCAGCCCAGAAGTACACGGGAGGATCTTGTCAATGATCTCAAGGCAGCTGGGACCATAGTCACCAAGAAAACAATTGGTAACACACTACGCCGTGAAGGACTGAAATCCTGCAGCGCCCGCAAGGTCCCCCTGCTCAAGAATACATATATATGCCCGTCTGAAGTTTGCCAATGAACATCTGAATGATTCAGAGCACAACTGGGTGAAAGTGTTGTGGTCAGATGAGACCAAAATGGAGCTATTTGGCATCAACTCAACTCACTGTGTTTGGAGGAGGAGGAATGCTGCCTATGACCCCAAGAACACCATCCCCACCGTCAAACATGGAGGTGGAAACGTTATGCTTTGGGGTTTGTTTTTCTGCTAAGGGGACAGGACAACTTCACTGCATCAAAGGGACGATAGACGGGGCCATGTACCATCAAATCTTGGTGTGAGAACCTCCTTCCCTCAGCCAGGGATGGGTAGTCCAGCATGACAATGACCCAAAACACACGGCCAAGGCAACAAAGGAGTGGCTCAAGAAGAAGCACATTAAGGTCCTGGAGTGGCCTAGCCAATCTCCAGACCTTAATCCCATAGAAAATCTGTGGAGGGAGCTGAAGGTTTGAATTGCCAAACGTCAGCCTTGAAACCTTAATGACTTGGAGAAGATCTGCAAAGAGGAGTGGGACAAAATCCCTCCTGAGATGTTTGCAAACCTGGTGGCCAACTGGTGGCCAACTACAAGAAACATCTGACCTCTGTGATTGCCAACAAGGGTTTTGCCACCAAGTACTAAGTCATGTTATGGAGAGGGGTCAAATACTTATTTCCCTCATTAAAATGCAAATCAATTTATAACATTTTTGACATGCGTTTTTCTGGATTTTTTTGTTGTTATTCTGTCTCTCACTGTTCAAATGAACCTATCTTTAAAATTATAGACTGATCATTTCTTTGTCACTGGGCAAACGTACAAAATCAGCAGGGGATCAAATACTTTTTTCCCTCACTGTAAGTGTCGGATGGAGTGGCGTCAAGCTCGCCGTCATTGGACTCTGGAGCAGTGGAAACGCATTCTCTGGAGTGATGAGTGACGCTTCACCATCTGGCAGTCCGACGAAAGAATCTGGGTTTGGCGGATGCCAGGATAGTGCCAACTGTAGAGTTTGGTGGAGGAGGAATAATGGTGTGGGGCTGTTTTTCACGGTTCTGGCTAGGCCCCTTAGTGAAGGTAAATCTTAACACTACAGCATACAATGACATTCTAGACTATTCTGTGGTTACAACTTTGTGGCAACAGTTTCAGCATGACAATGCACCCGTGCACAAAGCGAGGTCCATACAGACAGGATTTGTCGAGATAGGTGTCGAAGAACTTGACTGCTCTGCACACAGCCCTGACCTCAACCCCATCAGACACCTTTGGAATGAATTGGAACGCCGACTGCGAGCCAGACCTTATCGCCCAACATCGGTGCCCGACCTCACTAATGCTCTTGTTGCTAAATGGAAGCAAGTCCCTGCAGCAATTTTCTAACATCTAGTGGAAAGCCTTCCCAGAAGAGTGGAGGCTGTTATTGCAGCAAAGTGGGGACCAACTCCATATTAATGCCCATCATTTTGGAATGAGATGTTCGATAAGCAGCTGTCCACATACATTTGGTCATGTAGTGTATCTACCTCAAATACCTCGTACCTCTACACATTGATCGGGTACTGTTACTCCCTGTATTATAGCAACATTCTTATGTATTTAATTTGATTCCTCTTGTGTTAGTAACTTTTTTTTATTTGTTCTTTTTTTACTTTTTAAAAAAATTCTACATCACTGGAAAAGGTTTCTAAAGAAGCACTTCACTGTAAAGTCTACACCAGTTGTATTCGGTGTGTGTGACAAATACAATTTGATTTGTGACAGAGAGAAAGACCACATTCCCACTTCAACCTCCCTCACAGAGGAGCCACATTCATTAGACGGTGATGGTAATGATGTAAGAGCTGTTTTCTGTCTCAGATTCCCCTTCTCATCCTCTCTCTTACCTGTAGGAAAGAGGTGAGACAGGGGTTTGGCGGGGGAAGGGAGGAGGCAGGGTGAGGTAGAAGGGAGTGAGTTGGACAAAGAAAAAAAGCTAAGCTCTACTGGCTCGGTGAAGAGGGGGAGGAGAGAGAGGAGTCATTACAGACCATGTGGCAAAACGGCAAGCGTTAGAATAGAGTAAACTAAGGAGGAACAGATAGGTCATCGTCATGCCACAGAGGAACCAGCTTTATCCACCGATCCGGTCCAATCCCTCTCCCCCTCTCCCCTCACCTTCCCCGCAAAGAAGCTAAACCCCTTCCCACCGGGTGAGTGAACAAATGGAACTGAAATTACTGCTTCTTCTCACCACCTCTCTCGTCTCTTTTAGAACCCGCTCTAGCAAGTACCTCTGTTCATTTGACAGAATTTGAGAGCAGAGCATTGAACCATGCAGTTTTCCAACAACAGTTCCAGGCCAGAATAGAATCCAACGTGGTACTGCCTGAAGGGACTGTCCCTGAGCTGGTAGTGGGAATGACTTCTGGTCTTCTTCTTCTCTCAGTCTCTCTTTGGTGTGTTTTCAAAAGGGTTGCTTCTGATCCGCTACGATACAGACAAGGCATCAAGCTGCTACAATGAACACTGTTTGAAGGCATACAGTAGCTCATTATGTAGTTCTGCCAGTCATTGTACAGAGATTGGAGTACTGCAACTCTATCTGGTGCTTGAGTTGACATTTGAATCAGGGTAAATTGCAGTCAATTCAGGAAGTAAAACATCCCAAGTTATGTTTAATCTGATTCATGTTCAAATCAAGGTTGGGGTCCATTCAAAAAAAGTACATTTGGTTTACTTTTTGTATTGACCCCAACGCTGAATTGAACATAGATCAGATGGAACAAAACGTGGGATGTTTGGCTTCAGAAATGAAGATCAAACAAACAGAACCAACACTTCAATTGATATTGAATATAATTATTGTCTTAGAGGACAGTGCATGTCTTGGGTAGAGGACAGTGCATATCTTGGGTAGAGGACAGTATACAATGGGAAAGGGATACATTTCAATAGAGGGTTTAGCCTCTATTTTCACTGCAGGATTCACAAAAGCAAGAAACAGGTGGTTACTGGGGCACTGATACGGTGCTTGGGTATTATTACTTATCTGTTACCTACCTGGGGTGTATTCATTAGTCCAAACCATAGCAAAATGTTTTGCGACTGAAAACTTCTTGTAACAAAAACAAGCATTTCATATGGGACAAGTTCATCTTAGTCCCTCGTTTCAACATTTTGCTTCTGTTCGGTTCCGTTCGGTTCCTAGTGAATATACCCCTGTTTAAATTGGCACTATTCTTTTGGCTTTTCACCAATGCTGTAATCAACACACCAGTTAACCCATTTGAGATGCATGATATTTAGTCAGGTTGATATCTGTGTGGTACCACCACTACCACCATTGGACAGGATGTGACTTAATACAATATCTACAGCTGACTCCTGATCAGTGCCAAACTCCGAAAGCACATTGTAGTTCACCAGTCCCAATTTAACTACATTATTTTTCAAATATCTGCATTCTTCATGACAAGCCTAGGCTGCTACACATTTCAACAGTCAACTTGTTAGTTGAACACTGGGTGTTGGCAGTTGAGCTGTTGGCAGCTCAGTTGAGTTGGATATGCGTTGTTTTGAATAGTGAGGCATCTCAGAGATGTCTGGTCATGCAGCCTGTAAGGAGCATGGACTCCTCAGGTATTTAGTCCTAGTCCTACAGCATAGTATAAAGGAAAACCTCATACATCTCACATAGTGGTGGTGTCAAAGGCATAGATCCTAAATCCTTGAAGTTAGCATCAAACATACGTTTTTCTATTGTTACTATACCACATCTTAGGGTGTTTGTCCGTACAATATGAATGATGGGTTTCAATGATAATAATATAATATTTTTTTTTAAGCACTTTTCAAAACACCCAGGACACTGTACAGCAAAAAAAGAGAGAGGGGAAAAGATAAAAGAGAGAACAATTTAAAATAAAAGTTGAAATTAAAAGCTACTTAGGTTTTCTGTATGGTTAACATGACTCTGTCAGTTGTGACAAGAACATGACAGAGGAACCGATCTCAAACTTGCCGTAAGGCTTGTGTTAACACCAAAACCATGAGTTGGTAGGCCGAGATTAAAATGCAAATCAATTTATAACATTTTTGACATGCGTTTCTCTGGATTTTGTTGTTGTTATTCTGTCTCTCACTGTTCAAATAAACCTACTATTAAAATTATAGACTATAATTTAAATATAATTTAAACTATAAATTATAGACTATACTACAAGGTATGCGAGTCACTATGAAGTCATTTCCTACATGAATAGTTAGAAGTAGACTAAAACTCGGTCTCAGACTCCATCTTAGTTTGCACCCCCTAGGTGCATGTTTTGGTTTTTGCCTTAGCATTACGCAGCTTATTCAAATAATCAACTCAGGACCGAGTTTGGGAAACCCTGACTTAGATTACTGACTGTGACACGAACACAAAGACCAAGAGATTTCCCAGATCCCCTTGAACCTGTTTGGTCTGTGGAACGCCTGGGTCATGTTCTTTAAGCACCAAACAGAGGAAAACCCACGAAACAGGGAGGGACTACCTGAACTTGTCCAGTAAGAAACAGTCTTTTTTTTCATTTTCCGTTGCAAGACATTTATCTAAGGTGTGTGCCCTAATGAATACTACCCTGGTATCCTCCAACCAAAATAACTGTGGATGACCTCTCCTGGTGAAATGCCATCATCCCCCCCCACCAGTGAGTGGAGACATTATTCAAAACGTCTACAACCATCCCAGGAGCACCTTGCTCACTGTATGTTGTCATGTCACAGGACCTAGCTCTCATACCAATCCAGTGCTCCGCTGTAGAGACAGATTCTAAGCTGTGAAATCTTTTGCCTATTCATTATCTGAAACTGGAATTATTTGCTGTTTTACTCTTTTGAAGGAGTTGTCATGACAACAACAACTCTGAACCGTGCATCATAACTGGAATCATGAAATAGCTGGCACATTCCCCTTACCTCCTCTCTCTCTCTCTCTCTCTCTCTCTCTCTTCTCTCTCTCTCTCTCTCTCTCTCTCTCTCTCTCTCTCTCTCTCTTTCGCTCTCTCTCTCTTTCTCTCTCTCTCTTTCTCTCTCTTTTCTCTCTCTCTCTCTCTCTCTCTCTCTCTCTCTCTCTTTCTTCTCTCTCTCTCTTTCTCTCTCTTTTTCTCTCTCTCTCTCTCTCTCTCTCTCTCTCTCTCGCTCTCTCTCTCTTTCGCTCTCTCTCTCTCTTTCTCTCTTTCTCTCTTTTGCTCTCTCTTTTGCTCTCTCTCTTTCTCTCTCTTTCTTCTGCTTTCCTCTCTTTGGTGTGTGTGCACTGCATCCTGCAGGTTCCAGTCTGTCTCCAGGATCATCTACCCTGTAGGTTTATGGTCAATTCATTTATTTTAGTGTTTGGTTTCATCCGCTGAAGTGTACTTCCTGTACTATCTGTATTTGTCTACATGATGAGATATTGGCCCAATAAGTCTTATCTTCTACAGTGTGACAATGACTCACCATGAGCGCATACCAAATAGAATTGTATTCCCTATGTATTGCACTACTTTTGATTCGGGCCCATAGGGCTCTGATTAAAAGTAGTGCACTTTGTAGGAAATATGGTGTAATTTGGGCAGTGGTGGAAAAAGTACTAAATTGTCATACTTGAGTATAATTATAAGATGCATTAATAGAAAAGTGAATAGTCACCCAGTAAAATATTACTTGAGTAAAAGTCTAAAACGTTTTGGTTTAAAATGTACTTAAGTATCAAAAGTAAATGTAATTGCAAAATATACTTACATGTCAAATGTATAAATCATTTAAAATTGCTTATATTAAGCAAACCAGGCGGCACAATTTTAGTTTTAAATATACGGATAGCCAGGGGCACACTCCAACACTCAGACATAATTTACAAACAAAGCATTTGTGTTTAGCGAGTCCGCCAGATCAGAAGCAGTAGGGATGACCAGGGATGTTCTCTTGATAAATGTGTGAAGTGGACCATTTCCCTGTCCTGCTAAGCATTCTAAATTTAAGCACTTTTGGGTGCCAGGAAAAATGTATGGAGTAAAAGGTACATTATTTTCTTTAGGAATGTAGTGAAGTAAAAGTTGTCAAAAATATAAATAGGTAAAGTATAGGTAGCCCACAAAAAACTACTTAAGTAAAAATACTTTAAAGTACTACTTAATAACTTTACACCACTGCATTTGGGACTCATACCATGGCCGCTTGGATAAACAGATGTGTTTTTGCTGTATGCACTTTGAAATACATGTCCTGAATACTCATAATTGCACATCTTTCTAATAACAATGAAATAATCAACATATTGTTCATGCAACGTACAGTATGGCATATGTTGTAGGAGATGTATTTATCCTGTTGTCATGTGTTGTCTGCATGCCATGCCTGTTAATTATCAGAAATAATTGGCCCTTGGGGATAAATAAAGTGTAATAAATCGACTTGAACAGGGATCCCACGACACATTATTATCCATTAGCCTCCACTATCTACACTCTGGATCAAGCCAGTTAGAGGAGTGGAAGAGATCCTCCGTAGCGGCAGATGAGCGACACTATTCTAGATCTAATTTCTTGTCTCTCTGTATCCTCCACCACACCCGCAGATCAAACAGTAGGAGGGAAATAAAGAGAGGAGAGGGAAAGAAAATAACATTCATTTTATCTAACATTTCTTTCCCTTCCAGGTCGAGAATCACTAAGACCCCAGTGGTGGGTTAAGGGTAGACGGACAGACAGACGTTGGACATAAAGCCCTCGCTCGTCCGGGATTAAAAAGGGACTAAGAGAGGCAGAAGACGCAAGACCACAGTAAAGACCACGGTAAAGACAGGTAAGGCTCAACACAGCTTCCTCTCTTCTCTAGCCTCCAGAGGACTCTTGTTTCTTGACAATGTTTATACTTCAACTACAGCATGTCCTCAGATCTGTGGCTAATCTGTTTATTATATGATGTTTGACACCAGATATGGAAACTGTACATTATAATCAATATATTTTATATGAGACATGGAGAATGAGTACATGATAAAATAAGTATTTGTGCTATGAAGTCCTTATGTAGGTAGCCTTCAAATAAAGTTAAGCCATTCATCTCAAATCAAGAATTGAACATTTCATCATTGGAGATAAATGAATGAACCTCCCCTTTAAATTAATATCTTGAATTTACTTGAAATGTTGCCAACCCTGATCAGTTTCATTCTCTGATGTCCCGCACAGAACTTTTATTCGGAACACTTTGCTCATGAGGGTAGCAGAAGCAGTTATGTATAGTGTCATAACATATTACCATGACGACCCCTCTGATCTTGTGAATAGTGTGCTTTAATGAGGAGCAACTAAGAGAGGGCTGAGTGAAAGGACATTAGTGCAGTATGGCCAGTTTAGAGAAAGATTCATGTTGGTAGGAGTACTGACATACTATTAGAATAAACTCCTGGTTCAGTGGCATGACTGAACCATGACAAAAAATCTAATAATAAATGTTTTCTTAACCATGTTTAGTTATTGTAACTGTACGCTTGACTGTACATTCAGTACAGTGCAGTAAGTGAGATTGGTACAACCGTTTAGCTTAGAGTGAATGTGTCATTTCAATATCCCACTTCTCGGGACAGCTCCCTTAGTTTACTTTCCGACCTTAGATAAATATTGACTTACCTACTTTAGTGAGACTTTATGTTGCATCTGCCAACCCTACCTGGACTTGGAGACACACCAACCAGCACTTCTAAGTCATGGACTGTACCACTAAACAACAAAAGAGGGGTGGGGTGACCATTATAGCCCTAGGCAGAGGGATGACAATGTGGGCCTTGAACAGTTGATCAAAGTGTCACATTTTGGCATTTATAAATGCCTTCTTGTCTGCAATTATCAGGTGCAGGGAGCAAACTACATCCCTTCCTTTTGTCAAATCAAATCAAATTGTATTTATCACATGCGTCGAATACAGGTGTAGACCTTACCGTGAAATGCTTACTTACAAGCCCTTAACCAACAATGCAGTTCAAGAAATAGAGCTAAGAAAATATTTACTAAATAAACTAAAGTAAAAAAAAATCATAAAATCAAAAAGTAACAAGAAAATTACATAACAATATACAGGGGGTACCGGTACCGAGTCAATGTGCAGGGGTACAGGTTAGTTTTGGTAATTTTTAAAGTGACTATGCATAGATAATAAACAGCGGGTAGCAGCAGTGTAAAAACAAAAGTGGGGGGTCAATTTAAAATAGTTTGGGTGGCCATTTGATGAATTGTTCAGCAGTCTTATGGCTTGGGAGTAGAAGCTGTTAAGTAGCCTTTTGGTCCTAGACTAGGAGCTCCCGTAATGCTTGCTGTGCGGTAGCAGAGAGAACAGTCTATGACTTGGGTGACTGGAGTCATTGACAATTTTTTGGGCCTTCCTCTGACACCACCTGGTATAGAGGTCCACGATGTCAGGAAGCTTGGCCCCAGTGATGTACTAGGCCGTCGCACTACCCTCTGTAGTGCCTCACGGTCAGATGTCGAGCAGTTGCCATACCAGGCAGTGATGCAACTGGTCAGGAGGCTCTCGATGGTGCAGCTGTAGAGGATCTGGCCTGTTTGAGTCATATAGGTATTATAGACTCGGTCAGGGACAGGTTGAACATGTCAGTAAAGACACTTGCCAGTTGGTCCAAGCATGTAATCCATCTGGCACTGCGACCTTGTGAATGTTTATTATTTTTATATATTTTTTTAATATTATAAATTTTTTCAAATTGTCTACCCCTTTTTCTCCCCAATTTCATGATATCCAATTGTTACAGTCTTGTCCCATCACTGCAACTCCCAAACGAACTCGGGAGAAGCGAAGGTTGAGAGCCGTGCGTCCTCTGAAGCACAACCCAACCAAGCCACACTGCTTCTTGACACAATGCCCGCTTAACCCGGAAGCCAGCTGCACCAATGTGTCGGAGGAAACACCATACACCTGGCGACTGTGTCAGCGTGCATTGCGCCCGGCCCACCACAGGAGCCGCTAGTGCGCGATGGGAGAAGATCATGCCTGCCGGCCAAACCCTCCTGTAACCCGGACAATGCTGGGCCAATTGTGCGCCGCCCAATGGGCCTCCCGGTCGCGGCCGGCTACGACAGAGCCTGGACTAGAACCAGGATCTCTAGTGGCACAGCTAGCACTACGACAGGAGGCTTCTTTGTGAATGTTGACCTGTTTAAAGGTCTTGCTCACGTCGGCTACAGAGAGCGTGATCACACAGTCGTACGGAACAGCTGGGGATCTCATGCATGCTTCAGTGTTGCTCGCCTCGAAACAAGAATAAAAGGCATTTAGCTCGTCTGGTTGGCTCGCGTCACTGGGCAGCTCGCGGCTGTGTTTCCCTTTTGCAGTCTGTAATAGTTTTCAAGCCCTGCCACATCTGATGAGCAGCAGAGCCGGTGTAGGAGGATTCAATCTTAGTCCTGTATTGACGCTTTGCCTGTTTGATGGTTTGTCTGAGGGCATAGTGGGATTTCTTATAAGCATCCGGATTAGTGTCCCGCTCCTTGAAAGCAGCCGCTCTAGCCTTTCGCTCGGTGCGAATGTTGCCTGTAATCCGTGTCTATGCACTCATTGATGAAGCCGGTGACTGAGGTGTTATACTCCTCAATGCCATTGGATGAATCCCGGGAACATATTCCATTCTTTGCTAGCAAAACAGTCCTGAAGCGTAGCATCCGCGTCAACTCACCACTTCCGTATTGAGCGAGTACTTCCTGCTTTAGTTTTTGCTTGTAAGCAGGAATCAGGAGGATAGAATTATGGTCAGAGTTGCCAAATGGAGGACGAGGGAGAGCTTTGTATGTGTCTCTGTGTGTGGAGTAAAGGTGGTCTAGAGTTTCTTTTCTCGTTGAGTGCGGTCTTAGTGCCAGCATCGGTTTGTGGTGGTAAACCTTTGTGGTTTAACCTACTCGTTGGCAAATTCTTACAAGGCATCCTGCCCTCCTCCCTCCTGCCCTCCTCCCTTCTTTTCTTCATGCAAATGACAGGGATTTGGGCCTTGTCTCAACGAAGCAGTATATCCTTCGAGGTGGGTAATCACTATTCTGTTGTCCAGAAGCTCTTTTCGGTCACAAGAAACAGTTGCAGCAACATTATGTACAAAATGAGATACAAACAATGCAAAAAAACGAACAAAATAGGGCAGTTGGTTAGGAGCCCGTAAAACGACAGCCATCCCCTCCAGAGCCATTATCACACCATCATTTTGAGAAGTATCAATGCCCCAATGATCAATCAATCAATCAAATGTATTTATGAAGCCCTTTTTACATCTGCCGATGTCACAAAGTGCTATACAGAAACCCAGCCTAAAACCCCAAACAGCAAGTAATGCAGATGTAGAAGCACGGTGGCTAGGAAAAACTCCCTAGAAAGGCAGGAACCTAGGAAGAAACCTAGAGAGGAACCAGGCTCTAAGGTGTGGCCAGTCCTCTTCTGGCTGTGCTGGGTGGAGATTATAACAGTACATGTCCAAGATGTTCAAACGTTCAAAGATAATAACAATAATAATCACAGTGGTTGTAGAGGGTGCAGCAGGTCAGCACCTCAGGAGTAAATGTCAGTTAGCTTTTCATAGCCGAGCATTCAGAGTTAGAGACAGCAGGCACGGTAGAGAGAGAGAGTCAAAAACAGCAGGTCCAGGACAAGGAGCATGTCCGGTGAACAGGTCAGGGTTCTAAAACCGCTGGCAGAACAGCTGAAACTGGAGCAGCAGCATGACCGGGTGGACTTGGGACAGCAAGGAGTCATCAGGCCAGGTAGTCCTGTGGCATGGTCCCAGGGTTCAGATCCTCTGGGAGAGAGAATTAGAGGGAGCATCCTTAAATTCACACAAGACACCAGATAAGACAGGATAATTACTCCAGATATAACAGACTGACCCTAGCCCCCCGGCACAAACTATTGCAGCATAGATACTGGAGGCTGAGACAGGAGGAGTCGGGAGACACTGGCCCTGTCCAACGATACCCCCGAAATGGGCCAACTCCGCAAACCACCAACTTACTACCCTGAGACAAGGCTGAGTATAGCCCAAGAAGATCTCACCCACGGCACAAACCCGAGGGGAGGCCAACCCGGACAGGAAGATCACGTCAGTGCCTCAACCCACTCAAGTGACACACCCCTCCCTTGGGATGGCATGGAAGAGCACCAGTAAGCCAGTGACTCAGCCCACATAATAGAGTCCGAGACAGAGAATCCCTGTGGAGAGAGGGGAACTGGCCAGGCAGAGATAACAAGGGCGGTTCATCGCTCCAGTGCCTTTCCATTCACCTTCACACTCCTGGGCCAGACTACACTCAATCATAGGACCTACTGAAGACATGAGTCTTCAATAAAGTCTGCGTCTCTCACATGGATGCATTTTTTTCCTAAAGTATATATTTTTTGTCATGTTTCTACAGTTATCTACATGATATTTGTCTATGTGGATTGGCAAATGGTAAATTCTGGTACTTACAGAGAGTACAACACTGGTAGCAGTTTTGGTTGCTTTGTTCAGTGGAGGTGAAGTTATGCATTGCCAAGCTGGACATAGAAAGGAAAAGTGACAGTGAAATATTGTTTTGGATTCACAGTGATGAATCAGATATAACAGCAAATCGGCATCTGGGTAATGTCAGGTATGCTAATAATCGTGATAATTCATGTCACATGGGTGATCACTGTAGATCTGGAGTGTATTCATTAAGAGCTCACAGTAGCAAAAACTTTTTGCAACAGAAAAACGAGTGTTTCTTATTTCCATTTCGGCTGTTTGCTTCCGTTTGGTTTCAAATGAATACACCCCTGATGGGCGGATCTTATGTCTGTCTACTGTACACTAAATATCTTCAGAAAGGTTTCGTTATGTAACACATACTGTTACCATATCAACTTACTGTTTCCGTCCTTTTGAAAAGGAAGATATTTATGTTACATTTCGTAATCCAGGGATGTGTTTTGTTATTTATTGAGAAGTGGAGCAGCCAGGACCGGAACTACCTGTCAGATAATATGACGTAGAAATAATTAGTTTGATCGTGGTTTCAGAGCCTTTTCAACCTTTAGTGAGAAACTGTTGATAGTTTGTTTTTAGGTGTAAAGTGGGACATGTAAGATTCAAAGAGGCTTATCGTAGTTTCTTACACAAGCGTTTAAGAAAAACATAGCCAAGAAAGTAGGGCCTGTGGTTTGTACAGGTTACAGGACATACCATTGACTAGTCCTGCGTGCATGCACATGCAAGCTCACCCTTGTGCATACACACGTGGTCAAAACCTTAAAGGCTTCCTGGAAGTGCTTAAAGTCATGTCTGTCATTTGAAGAAGCAGTAAACAACTACCAAATTCACATCCTCTCTATACTCTCTGGAGATCAATCCATCTCCACTGGATAAGACAGCACAGCCTCTTCCCATCTGTGTATTCTAGGTTAGGACAGGTCGCCTATTGTGTCATTGACGCTGAAATTGTTTCAAACCATAACTCCTGGGCTAAAAAACACACTCAATCGAGAATATCCTATGGAAGTGTTTTTTAGTCCAGGAACCAGCTTAATCTGGGTCTGGGGAAAACGGCCTTGAAACCCTTAACAGAACAATCACGCTCAGGTGCCCGTCCTAGCAGTGCTTGTTAGTGCAGAAAGTGACAGACAGCTAACAATAGCATGTGTAGTAATGCCGTGGTGGGTGACTATGTAGTGTAGTAATGGCTTAAAGGGGACCATTATCATTGTGCTAACTGAAGGAGATAGAGTAGGGAAGTTGACCCTCTAAACTGATCTAAGGTCAGTTTAAATTTTCCCTCCTAATCATTAAAGGGGCAATCTGCAGTTGCTACCTACATTTTTGGACTACAGTATGGAAGAACCCAACATTTAAGCTTGTTTTACTCCAATATTTGTAAACAAAGTAAATGTAAACAAACACTGTATAGCCTCGAAAATAAAATTAACAAGGGGAGGTGTAGCCCGACAGAGCGAGGGAGAAAAAGGTGTGCTGCTGCAGCACCCCCTGAAAAATTGGAATACATATAAAAAAAGTTATGTTATGTATTTATGTTTTTATCACAAAGGTATTGTACTGAGCCTTTACTAGCTGTGTTTCAATGGACCGATATAGCCATCTGTAGCGCTGGCCCCCAAAACATTTGGGCGACTTTTTCTCGTTTATCTCATGTCTCTCTCACTCTCTACCTCCTCTTTATCCCCCCTTATTCTCTTCTCTCTCCCTCCTCCTTCTTTTACTCCCTCCCCTCTCTCCCCTCCCTAACTCTCCCCTCATTCTCTCTCCCTCCTTCTTACCCTTCCTCGACCTCATCTCTCTCTCTCTCTCTCTCTGTCGTCTCTCTCCCCTTCCCTCACTCTCCCCTTCTTTATCTCCCTCCTCCCCCTCCATTCTCTATCCCTCCTTATTTCCTTGCCTCTGTCTGTCTGTTGACTTTCTCTCCCCTCCCTCCCCATCCCTCACCCCCTTCTCTCTCTTTCTCCCTCCTCCCTCCTCCCCCTCCATCCTCTTTCTTTCTTTCTTTCTTACCCTCCCTCCTCCTCCCCCTCCACTCATCTCTCTCGTCTTCTCTCTCCCACTGACCAACGGACAGACAGGCAGACAGACAGGCCGACACAGACAGACAGGCAGGCACACATATACTCATACACACAAAACACACACACATATTGATGCTACACACACACACACACACACACACACACACACACACACACACACACACACAGACACCTTTCACACTCCTCACACATGCTGCTGCTACTCTGTTTATTATCTACCCTGAATACCTAGTCACTTTTACCCCCATGTACATATATCAATTACCTCAACTGCCTTGTACCCCTGCATATTGACTCAGTACTGGTACTCCTTGTATATAGCCTCATTATTGTTATTTTATTGTGTTACTATTTCCTTAAAAAAAATTGGGCAAATTTGTCTTACTTTTTAACTCTGCATTGTTTGGAAAGGGCTCCTAAGTAAGCATTTCCCTGTAAAGTCTACACCTGTCCTATTCGGCACATGTGAAAAATACATTTGATTTGATTTTTGATTTGACAGACAGGCATTGTAGTGGACACAAGGTTCTTGCAGTTCTAGAAACTAAGATCCTTTTTATGAATTCTTGAATGAATTCTGAAAAGGATATTGGTCACATTTGTTTTAGATTGACTTGAAACTTGAATCTGTCTGTCTGTCTGCCTGCCTGTTAAAAAGGCTTTTGGTTCGATTGAATTTACATTTTATATGCCGAGTCATGACAGTCCCCCAATCACAAATATGTAAAATATGTGACCCCTATGACCCCCAATTAAGTCACTTCCTGTAATCGCAGGAAGCTGAAATTCAATGTAAAGCCTACTGGGGACACTTTAACGGTCCCCTTCAAGTCTGTACGTTCTTCAGAAATGACCGTTCTACAGAGGATGGAAGACAGTGTTTTTGTGTGACTGCAGGGAGAGAATGAAGGACCATGTTGAAGATGAAGTAAGACACTTCCTGTTGCCACAGGAAGCTGAACCTCAATACAGGGCATCCCTGTATGGTCATGATTTGTTGTCTGCAAGGACGGTTCAATCGCAGTCAACAGGGGCTTCATGGTTATGTGAGGGCTATAGGTAATGCTTTTCTATGGAAGAAAAGCCTTGTTCTCTGTGAAGAGTTCATTTCACATGGTCAGATGTAGGCTTGCATTCATCGGAAGCGTCAGTTGAACGATCCCGTGTGAATTTTGTTTCTATCCTCAACTGTTCTGTTGAACGATCCCGTGTGAATTTTATTTCTATCCTCAACTGTTCTACCGATGTCACTCAAAAGCATAGCAAGTATAGGCCAGGCTTCAAGTGAGGCCTACCTTCTACCATGTAGTGGAGAGGGGCAGATCAACCCTAACCCTAACCCTCGCTTCATCTCCACATCTTTACTCCGAGAGAGAGGTGGGAGACAGAGAGGAGCAAAATTGAACAGAGCAATACTCAATCATGAGGCATCAAAGCCAAATGAACTGAATAATATTTAAGATATCCTATATGGAAGGAAAGTAGTGTGGAAACGTACCAAAAAAACTAAACTTCCTGAACAAAATGTTTCACTGTAATAATGAAGGTGTAAACTTGGCAGTTGAAAACCTAAACAGTATATTTGACCTCAGCTTTCCTATCAAATCTAAAAAATAAAATTACTAATTAAAATGAACAACAATGACAAATGGTTAGATGAAGAATACAAAAACCTAAGAAATAAATTGAGAAACCTATCCAACCAAAACCCAGAGACCCAGAAAACTTGAGCCTTCACTATGGTGAATCACTAAAACAATACAGAAATACACTACAGAAAAAGAAGGAACAGCACGTCAGAAATCAGCTCAATGTAATTGAAGAATCCATAGACTCAAACAAACAACAACACAAAGGGTTGTCTATCCAACACGGAGATGTATGGATAAACCACTTCTCCAATCTTTTTGGCCCTATAACAAAGAACAAACAGCAAAAACATTTACATGATCATACAAATCTTAGAATCAACTATTAAAGATTACAAGTATCCACTGGATTCTCCGGGTACTTTGAATGAACTACAGGACAAAATACAAACCCTCCAACCCAAAAAGGCCTGTGGAGTTGATGGTATCCTAAATTAAATGATAATGATTATACAGACCAGAAATTCCAATTGGCTATACTTAAACTTTTTCACATCATCCTTAGCTCTGGCATCTTCCCCAATATTTGGATCCAAGGACTGATCACCTCAATCTAAAAAAGTGGAGACAAATTTGACCCCAATAACTACCGTGGGATATGTGTCAACAGCAACCTTGGGAAAATTATCTGCATTATCATTTACTGCAGACTCATACATTTCCTCAGTGAAAACAATGCACTGAGCAAATGTCAAATTGGCTTTTTACCAAATTACCATACAACAGACCACGTACACCCTAATTGACAAAGAAACAAACCAAAACAAAGGCAAAGTCTTCTCATGCTTTGTTGAATTCAAAAAAGCTTTTGACTCAATTTGGCATGAGGGTCTGCTATACAAATTGATGGAAAGTGGTGTTGGGGAAAAACATACAACATTATAAAATCCAAACACACATTTCTTTCCACAGGGCCGTGGGGTGAGAAAGGGATGCAGCTTAAGCCCCACCCTCTTCAAAACATACAGTCGTGGCCAAAAGTTTTGAGAATGACACAATTATTAATTTTCACAGTTTGCTGCTTCAGTTTGTATGATGGCAAATTGCATATACTCCAGAATGTTATGAAGAGTGATCAGATGAATTGCAATTAATTGCAAAGTCCCTCTTTGTCATGCAAATGAACTGAATCCCCCCAAAAAACATTTCCCCTGCATTTCAGCCCTGCCACAAAAGGACCAGCTCACATCATGTCAGTGATTCTCTCGTTAACACAGGTGTGAGTGTTGACGAGGACAAGGCTGGAGATCACTCTGTCATGCTGATTGAGTTCAAATAACAGACTGTAAGCTTCAAAAGGAGGGTGGTGCTTGGAAACATTGTTCTTCCTCTGTCAACCATGGTTATCTTCAAGGAAACACGTGCCGTCATCATTGCTTTACACAAAAAGGGCTTCACAGGCAAGGATATTGCTGCCAGTAAGATTGCACCTAAATCAACAATTTATCAGATCATCAAGAACTTCAAGGAGAGTGGTTCAATTGTTGTGAAGAAGGCTTCAGGGCGCCCAAGAAAGTCCAGCAAGCGCCAGGACCGTCTCCTAAAGTTGATTCCGCTGCGGGATCGGGGCACCACCAGTACAGAGCTTGCTCAGGAATGTCAGCAGGCAGGTGTGAGTGCATCTGCACGCACAGTGAGGCGAAGACTTTTGGAGGATGGCCTGGTGTCAAGAAGGGCAGCAAAGAAGCCTCTTCTCTCCAGAAAAAATATCAGTGACAGACTGATATTCTGCAAAAGGTACAGGGATTGGACTGCTGAGGACTGGGGTAAAGTCATTTTCTCTGATGAATCCCCTCTCCGATTGTTTGGGGCATCCGGAAAAAAGCTTGTCCGGAGAAGACAAGGTGAGCGCTACCATCAGTCCTGTGTCATGCCAACAGTAAAGCATCCTGAGACCATTCATGTGTGTGGTTGCTTCTCAGCCAAGGGCGTGGGCTCACTCACAATTTTGCCTAAGAACACAGCCATGAATAAAGAATGGTACCAATACATCCTCCGAGAGCAACTTCTCCCAACCATCCAGGAACAGTTTGGTGATGAACAATGCCTTTTCCAGCATGATGGAGCACCTTGCCATAAGGCAAAAGTGATAATTAAGTGCCTCGGGGAACAAAACGTTGATATTTTGGGTCCATGGCCAGGAAACTCCCCAGACCTTAATCCCATTGAGAACTTGTGGTCAATCCTCAAGAAGCGGGTGGGCAAACATAAACCCACAAATTCTGACAAACTCCAAGCATTGATTATGCAAGAATGGGCTTCCATCAGTCAGGATGTGGCCCAGAAGTTAATTGACAGCATGCCAGGGTGGATTGCAGAGGTCTTGAAAAAGAACAGTCAACACTGCAAATATTTACTCTTTGCATCAACTTCATGTAATTGTCAGTGAAAGCATTTGACACTTATGAAATGCTTGTAATTACACTTCAGTATTCCATAGTAACATCTGACAAAAATATCTAAAGACACTGAAGCAGCAAACTTTGGAATTTAATATTTGTGTCATTCTCAAAACTTTTGGCCATGACTGTACAGTATATCAACAATTTGGCGAGGGCACTGGGAACAGTCTGCAGCACCCAGCCGCACCCTACTAGAATCTGAATTAAAATGTCTGCTGTTTGCTGATGATCTGGTGCTTCTGTCCCCAACCAAGGAAGGCCTACATCACCTAGATCTTCTGCACAGATTGTGTCAGACCAGGGCCCTGACAGTAATTCTCAGTAAGACAATAATAATGGTGTTCCAAAAAAGGTCCAGTTGCCAGGACCACAAATATAAATTCTATCTAGACACCGTTGCTCTAGAGCACAAAAAAACTATACATACCTCGGCCTAAACATCAGCGCCACAGGTAACTTCCACAAAGCTGTGAGTGATCTGAGAGACAAGGCAAGAAGGGACTTCTATGCCATCAAAAGGAACATACAATTCGACATACCAATTAGGATCTGGCTACTAGAATCAGTTATAGAACCCATTGCCCTTTCTGGTTGTGAGGTTTGGGGTCCGCTCACCAACCAAGAATTCACAAAATGGGACAAATACAAAATTGAGACTCTGTATGCAGAATTCTGCAAAAATATCCTCTATGTACAATGCAAAACACCAAATAATGCAAGCAGAGGAGAATTAGGCCGATACCTGCTAATTATCAAAATCCAGAAAAGAGCCGTTAAATTCTACAACCACCTTAAAGGACGTGATTCCCAAACCTGCCATAACAAAGCCATCACCTACGGAGAGATAAACCTGGAGAAGAGCCCCCTAACAAGCTGGTCCCAGGACAGCAACACAATTCCACCCAACCAAATCACGAGAAATCAAAAAGATAATTACTTGAAACATTGAAAATAATCAACAAAAAACAGAGCCAACTAGAATGCTTTTTGGCCCTATTTATGTTTATTTATTTTCCCTGTTGTACTTTAACTGTTTGCACATCATATGACATTTGAAATGTCTTTATTCTTTTGGAACTTTTGTGAGTGTAATGTTTACTGTTCATTTTTTTCCTGTTTACTTCACTTTTGTTTATTATCTATTTCACTTGATTTGGCAATGTTAACAGGTTTCCCATACCAATAAGAGGTGGGCGAGAGAGAAGGGCGAGTGAGGTGGGAGAGAGAGAAGGGCGAGCGAGGTGGGAGAGAGAGAGGGGCAAGAGAGTGGGAGAGAGAGAGAAAAATACATAGATTAGAGGGAGGGTGAAAGGAGAGAGAGAATGGAAGGAGAGAGAGCGGGAGAGGGTGAAGGAGGGATGAGAAAGAGAAATATAGAGAGAGGAGGGAGGGAGGGAGGGAGAGTGTCATTTTTGTGATGGCTTTGTCTATTTGTCCATATTGTGATTCTAATCTTACCTCATTGAATGCAATGTATTCACTTAAGCATCAACCCTGTGACACTCATCTTTCCCATCGACTGCAATTTGTTGAGAAAAACGTCAACCCTGTGACACTCGTCTTTTCCCATTGACTGCAACGCACCAGAGGGTATCTTACCTGGACCCCTGCATGTCTGCTTGAGTGTGTCACTACCGAAAGAGAGAGCGTGTGTGTCAGTGTGTGTGCGTGTGTGTCAGTGTGTGTGTGTTCTTGATATACTGCCACCATGGCTTTGGCTGAGAAGCTGTTGACGTCCTGTGGTAACAGGGTTCCCCTTGCTTTCCCCAGCCCTCCTTCTTCCCGCCCCTCGCCGGCTGTCTCGTCATGTTCCGGCGGAAAAAGAAGCGGAGGCCAGAGATCTCGGCGCCACAGGACTTTGAGCATCGGGTCCACACGTCATTCGACGCAGTGCAGGGGTGCTTCGTGGGCCTGCCGCCCCAGTGGCAGAGCGTCATTGACATCCTGAGGAGGCCAAAACCGGTGGTGGACCCGTCTCGGATCACCAATGTGGAGCTCAGGCCCAAGAAGGTACAGTGGGATGCCTCATGCCCTATCATTGTTATCGTCATCATTATTATTATCATTGTCATCATTATTATTATCATTATTATTATTATTATCATCATTATTATCATCATTATTATTATTATCGGTATTATTATCATTATTATTATTTTCATTATCGTTATTATCATTATCGCTATCATTATTTCATCATTATCATTCTTGTCATTATTATTATGATTATTATCATAATCATAATAATGATTATTATTATAATCATCATTATCATAATAATAATAATGATTATTATTATAATCATTATTATGATCTTATCTATTATCATTATTATCATCATTATCAACATATTTATTATTATCATTATTATTATTATCATATTTATTATTATTATCATTATTATCATTATCATCATTATTATTATCATTACCAAATTAACTCTAAAGGCAGTGTTCTTTTTTCAACACTCGAAAGTGTTAATTTAACACTGGATTCAGAGGAACTAATATGGGCACTGAAAGTGTTACATTTAACACCTTCAGAGTTAAATGTACGGAAGTGGATTTGCTGTTGTCAACTACTGTGCATTTGATGTTCAGTTTCACCTGTCCCAATTCAAGTAAATAACAATAATGCATGCTTCTGTGTATTCAGTGTGTTTCATGCATATACTTTATTATACAGGACTCAGATAAATATCTGTGTGTCTTTATACGTACTGTATATGAAAGCATTGGTAAAAATACACACCTGTTTTAGTGACACCAGGACATGCATATGAAATACTGAATGACGGGTTTATAAGTTTGTTAGTACAATAGAGACAGAGACACAGTGTTTGGTAAAGCCCTTAAAGAGCCAACTTTTTGTGATAGTCTTTCGAGGCAACATTCTCCCTGTCAGTATGTTGATCTTTTAGGTCATATTTAATCCTGTGACAAAAAGAGAATCTTAGTTTACACCTTGCATGACACACTGACATGTCATCCATGGTGTGTTAACGTACCATGGGGGGAAATTGCAACAACAACAACAAAAAACTGTGAGAAAACCCCTGAGGATATAGGTTGGTTACCTTATGTGCCTGTTGTACCCTCACCACTTCCCCATGTATTGGCACAAATTACCCTTTTTACGGCACGTTTTGATTGATACATTGACCTAAAAAGTCCCTCAAGAAAATAATACAATTGTTATGGGTATGTTCAAAATGTGAAAGTTGATCTGTTCATTATCTTCAATCATTGCAAACAGGATGGTATACTAGAATGGTGTATACACAAACATGCTTTAGGGGGATATTGGTATTAAACAGATTGAGTATAGCAAATAATGGAATGAGATGAAATTAAACCTCTTGGCGTTACCCTAGGATAGGGGGCGCCACAGCGCATTTTGAAAAAAATTTGTGCCCATTTTAAACGGCCTACTACTCAAACTCAGAAGCTAGGATATGCATATAATTAATACTTGTGGATAGAAAACACCCTAAAGTTTCTAAAACTGTTTGAATGGTGTCTGTGAGTATAACAGAACTCATATGGCAGTCAAAACCCCGAGACCGATCGAAACAGGAAGTGGAATTCTGAATTGTGGACTCAAATTCACATCTTTGCCTATTAATCACACCGTGAGCTATGGTTCATTGAGCACTTCCTATTGCTTCCACTAGATGCCCCCAGTCTTTACAAAGTGGTTTGAGCCTTCTACTGTGGAAATTGACAGAATGACACGCTGTTGAAATTGGTCACAGGAGGAGGGCCATCACCATTATGACGCCGGCGGCCCTGTCTACCCCCTCCTTTCAAAACGTTTTGAAACACAATACAATCGTCCCCCTCGAATCTTATTGGCTCTCTTGTTGAAACAGGCCCTGAAGATTTATGTTATACAACGTTTGACATGTTTGAACGAACCTAAATGGGGGAATTTTTTTTTTCGAAATGGCTGTCCCGCGGCCGATGAAGGTTTTGGATCAGCCTTCAGACGCGCTAACAACAGCAAGCTAATGGAACATAAAGGATGGACTTTTTCGAACGAAAATAAATTTGTTGTGGACCTGGGAAACCCGGAAGTGCTTTCTGATGAAGACAACCAAAGGTAAGGGATTATTGACAATAGTATACAAGATTAGATGTGATATGCGATTGTTCCAAGATGGCGCAGAGCTGTATTTACTAGGTAATTTTCTGAGTATCGCATCCCCTTTTATCGCAAAGTGTGATTACCCAGTAAAGTTATTTTTAAATCTGGTATTACAGGTGCTTTCAAGAGATATTCATCTATAAATCTTAGAATGACAATATTACATTTTAAAAATGTTTTCGAATAGTAATTGAGTAAATTGTAGCACTGTTTCCCGGAATGCATTTGAGGGAAAATAGTTAGTCAACGTCATGCGCCGATGTAAAATGCTGTTTTTATATATAAATATGAACTTTATCGAACAAAATAATGCATGCATTGTGTAACATGATGTCCTAGGTGTGTCATCTGATGAAGTTTGTAAAAGGTTAGTGCTGCATTTAGCTGTTTTTTGGTTATTTGTGATGCATGTGGTTGGTCGGAAAATGGCTATGTGGCTACTTTTACGATGTACTCCTCTAACATAATCTAATGTTTTGCTTTTCCTGTAAAGCCTTTTTGAAATCGGACAACGTGGGTCGATTCAGGAGAGGTGTATCTATAAAACGATATGAGACAGTCCTATATTTGAAAAAATATATATATTAAATTTCGTTATGCTAATGTCGATAGGAGTTTTTCGCTGGATGTTCGTCCCGCTTACGGGACAGAGGCCGCACAGGGGTTAATAGATACTAGGTAAGTACCAATACTTGCAGCATGTAAATTAATCAAGGAGCTCTTTTTACTCAACAACCCACAAACTGATTTTGTGTCAGTCCTACATTTAACGTAACTCACCAACGAACGTAATCTTGCAAAAATTAATCTGTGCAATCAAACTAAGTGAAACTTGTTTGCGACTAACTAAACCAATATACTGTCAAAACTCAAAAACTTGATTCATTATGTAATACTGCACAGAGATGTTTAACTTTTTTAACTATCATGACCACACACACATCGTTGACCAGTAGAGCACATGTAACCGATGTGAAATGGCTAGTTAGTTAGCGGTGGTGCGCGCTAACAGCATTTCAATCAGTGACGTCACTCGCTCTGAGACTTGAAGTAGGGTTTCCCCTTGCGTTGCAAGGGCCGCGGCCTTTGTGGCGCGATGGGTAACGATGCTTCAGTGGGTGTCAGTTGTTGATGTGTGCAAGGGTCCCTGGTTCGAGCCCGGGTTGGGGCGAAGAGAGGGACGGAACCTACACTGTTACACACAGTTTAGGGCTACCATAACCAACCTTTGCTCTTACCTTCTATTTGCACTCATTTGTTTATGGAACCATTCCCAGCAATCTCAAGGCACTTTTATCCAGCTTCGTGTTGGGTGCAACTGTTTACACACAGGGCTCTATTTTCACGCACCATTTAGACCTGACCTGGTTTCAAGGTACACAACAGGAGCAATGAAAATAGTTTCCAAGATAGTGTCACACTCTTAGACCGCCTATATATTGTTAGTTTATATACACTCCATTTCAGACTGGAATTCTGAATTATGGTATTTTCACACATTTTATTTAGCGAGGGAGTAAATCAGAGGGGATACAGGAGGGTGGGGGAAAACACATTAAAGGGTTAGGAGTGGGAATTGAACCCCGGTCTCCGATAGGAGAGAGAGAGAAAGTGAGAGAGAAGACATCCAGTCTGCACGTAGAAATCCAGTCGGCAGAACCCGTGGTCTAGCGGTAACACTCCTGGCGTAGACAGGCCGACTGGATTTCTACGTGCAGACTGGATGTCTATTGATATACTTGACGAGGGGATTCAAATAAGAGATAATGGTGATACTCTTGAAGTTAATTTTGTACTAAACTGTCACACAGAATTTTAACACGAGCAATGTTAAGTCATGCCTAGTAATTCATTAGCTGAGAGGCTGTCAAGAACATGCTCCTGACCCTGATAGCTAACCCATCATCATCATCATCATCATCATCTCTCTCCCTCTCTCATTCTTTATTTTTCTCTCTTACTTTCTCGCTTTCTCTGTTGTTCATTAGAAAGATAATTGGGGGCTCCTGTCATTGACTAAGGGACTGTACTTTATTTATAATGAGGGATACCTAAAAAAAATGGGCTTCTGTGAAATGAAAATGGATGGCCCCCCCCCTTCAGTGAAATATATTTTTACCCAACCCTCACTGAACGCTTAAAAAAAACAAGTGAATCTCCCGTATACCCAAAATAATAATACAATTATTACAATTCGAGCCCTGGTTTTAACTTAACACACCAAGCCCTTCACTGACACTGAGATATGCACAGTGACTGAAGGAATTGGCTGACAAAATCTATGGATAGTAGACTATCATTTAGTCTGTCAAACAGGTAGGCCTACCTCTTATTTCTTGAATAGGAAGAAATAGGCTCCGACACAAAGCCCTCGTTGTTAGTAGCCTAAAGTAAAATTGAAATGAAAACTGTTTAAATAAATTAGCCTACTTTCAGCACCCATGCGCAGTCGATCTTTGTGGTTGCCGCTTCATTGTAATGTAAGTTAAGTAAATGACTGAAATATGGCTTATTGTGAGGTCAATAACTCTGACTCATAGCTTCATTATGGGCAATGGAATATACAGATTTTATTTAAATCAATTATAGCAGTAGCAAGCTTACCTCCGGTCCTCCTTCTCATCTTCGCACTCTCCCTCTCAAACTTAAAAGGACATCAGTAGGTCTAGTCCGCACGCACAGATATTGCTTTTTTTTAAACAAAATAAACAATCATTTTTGGAAGAAGCCTTTGACTTGCTCCTGAAGTGCCACTGTACACAGCACAGGCATTGGTTAGGCAGCACAATAGAGCAGGGCAGGCCAGGGCCCATGATTGGGAACGCCTATCCATGGCAGTGTGTAATGCAGTGTAGCCTAGTTTTATGTACACCATCTCAGCAGAGCAAAAACTTGGTAAGGAAGTACATTTTGTTAGAAACATAGCTTTGCCCTGTGCTTCTCCCAGCATCTTCATATAGCCGAGGCCTGTAGTATAGGCTTTGAATGATTTCATTAAGACCACACTGGGCAATATGACATTTAATCGTTTACAAATTACATGACCCTCCCATGGACTAAATATAAAAATACTAAACTCTCCCCCTGATTGAAATGAAAAAAGCATGACCCTCCCCCATTTTCCTCCGGGTAACAATTGCGTAAATTTAAACCGCTCCCTAAGTGGTCTGTCTTTGCAGTTAGTATTTTGAAGACTGGGGCCTGAGAGTTGAACTATGACCTCTGGGCGAGACCTGTGGTAAGAACACTTTATGTACTGTAGGAGAGGTTGAAATATCCCTGACCTATGACCTCTGACCTGAGGCAAGTCTGTTTTGCACAGAGAGGGATAGGAAGGGATAAAAATCAGAATAGGTCTCTTTTTTACACAGCGCATCTAAAGAGATTATTACCAATTTATATCATTTCTAATTATCAGCCAGCCCATGAAATAGGGCCCTGGTTGTGCCTACCATGTTCCAGAACCAATATTGACTGTTTTTGTTCATGTCCAATTTCTCCCTTTCAGACCATTTGTAGGGGGAGCTTCATTGGACACGGAGACTACATCTCCCATGTCATCTCCGAGATGACTCGTCTTACCGTCACCAGTTCCAACTCGCTTCGGAAGAGCAGTCCTTCGGCGCGGCAACGGGCACGCTCCATGGGGCGCCTGGGCGACCTCGTCGAAGGGGACACGTATCAGTATGAGGAGCTGGGCCAAGAGAAGCGGCATAACGGAGGTAACAACTACTGGCAGGTACAAAGCGAGAGCGGCAGCCCCAAACTGACTCTTAGGAAAACCTCCACCCTCCAGCCCAATGGGGTACTGCCTCGGGCAAAGTCGACGCATGAGATGAGCACGGCGGCTGGGGATAAACCCGCACCTCTGCCGAAGGGGCCAGTCCCCACGCCCCCTAGAGGAGGAGGCACAGGTCATTATACACGTAGCGAATGGGCCGGACTTATAAATAGGCCGGGACAGCAGATGGGGATGCCGCAAAAGGGCAAGATAGCCAATCAGAGGCCGGCATCCTGCTATAACCTGCAGACCCTGCAGACGCAGCAGCAGGTCAACATGAGGGTCAAGCCTGGGGTCAGTCATCTGCCGGACCTTCTGACCTCCTCCAAGGATACTTCTCCTCAGAGACCCCACTCGTCCTGTGACCTGAAGGTAAGCCTCTTCCGTTTCCATTTAGCATTGATATGTTGAAGCTGTGTCTTGTTGGAAGGAAACATTGTGGTCACCTCAAGACTGGAGTTGCCGACACCTGTCATTGCAGATCACCTGAATTTGTAGTTTGTCGAAGGCCTATGCTAAAATATCTTTCCTGTCATCTCCCAGATGAATTCATTAGGGCCCTCGGCCATGTCCTTACCCAATGGCACCAGCAGCCTGATCGCAGGCCGAGGGCGAACCCACAGACCCTCACGCTCCTCCTCCAGCTACACCATTGGATTGTTATCACCCATAGTTCAGGGGGCTACCATGCCCCTACTCCCCAAACAGGACAGCCCATCCCAGCCCCGGCCTTCTCCCACGGGCTCCCCGGCCACCAGCTCAAGAGGAACGGCCCAGCAGCAACAGCCCAAACCCAAGCTTGGGCCAGAGCCCGAGCCGGCCAAAGTGACCCATGAACAGTTCAAGGCGGCCCTGCAGATGGTGGTGGACAAGGGCGACCCGCGCACCTCCCTGGAGAACTTTGTGAAGATCGGGGAGGGCTCCACGGGGGTTGTGTGCATCGCCCGCGAGAGGCATAGCGGTCGGCAGGTGGCAGTGAAGATGATGGATCTCCGTAAGCAGCAGCGCAGAGAGCTGCTCTTTAATGAGGTATGCAGTATGTTAATGGAAGGTAAACTGACTTGACTTTGTTGTCCTTAAGCCACTTTGCCACAACTTTGGAAGTATGCTTGGGGTCATTGTCCATATTAAAGACCCATTTGCGACTAAGCTTTAACTTCCTGACTGATGTCATGAGATGTTGCTTCAATATATCCACATAATTTTCCTCCCTCATGATGCCATCTATTTTGTGAAGCGCACCAGTCCCTCCTGCAGCAAAGCACCCCCACAACATGATGCTGCCACCCCAGTGCTTCACGATTGGGATGGTGTTCTTCGGCTTGCAAGCCTCGTTTTTCAACCACTCCACAAATTTCTTCTTAACAAACTATAGTTTTGGCAAGTCGGGTTAGGACATCTATTTTGTGCATGACACAAGTAATTTTTCCAACAATTGTTTACAGACAGATTATTTCACTTATAATTCACTGTATAACAATTCCAGTGGGTCAGAAGTTTACATACACTAAGTTGACTGTGCCTTTAAACAGCTTTGAAAATTCCAGAAAATGATGTCATGGCTTTAGAAGCTTCTGATAGGCTAATTGACATCATTTCTGTCAATTCGAGGTGTACCTGTGGATGTATTTCAAGGCTTCTTTGCTTGACATCATGGGAAAATCAAAAGAAATCAGCCAAGACCTCAGAGAAAAAATTGCGTACCTCCACATGTCTAGTTCATCCTTGGGAGCAATTTCCAAATGCCTGAAGGTACCACGTTCATCTGTACAAACAATAGTACGCAAGTATTAGCACCATGGGACCACGCAGCTGTCATACCACTCAGGAAGTAGACGCAATCTGTCTCCTAGAGATGAACGTACTTTGATGCGAAAAGTGCAAATCAATCCCAGAACAACAGCAAAGTACCTTGTGAAGATGCTGGAGGAAACAGGTACAAAAGTATCTGTATCCACAGTACAACAGGTCCTATATCGACATAACCTGAAAGGTCGCTCAGCAAGGAAGAAGCCACTGCTCCAAAACCGCCATAAAAAAGCCAGACTATGGTTTGCAACTGCACATGGGGACAAAGATCATACTTTTTGGAGAAATGTTTTCTGGTCTGATGAAACAAAAATAGAACATTTTGGCCATAATAACCATTGTTATGTTTGGAGGAAAAAGGGGGAGGCTTGCAAGCCGAAGAACATCATCCCAACCATGAAGCACGGGGGTGGCAGCATCATGTTGTGGGGGTGCTTTGCTGCAGGAGGGACTGGTGTACTTCACAAAATAGATGGCAAAATTATGTGGAAATATTGAAGCAACATCTCAGACATCAGTCAGGAAGTTAAAGCTTAGTCGCAAATGGGTCTTCCAAATGGACAATGACCCCATGCATACTTCCAAAGTTGTGGCAAAATGGCTTAAGGACAACAATGTCAAGGTATTGGAGTGGCCATCACAAAGGCCTGACCTCTATCCTATAGAAAATGTGTGGGCAGAACTGAAAAAGTGTGTGCGAGCAAGGAGGCCTACAAACCTGACTCAGATATACCAGCTCTGTCAGGAGGAATGGGCCAAAATTGACCCAACTTACTGTGGGAAGAATGTGGAAGGCTACCTGAAATGTTTGACCCAAGTTAAACAATTTAAAGGCAATGCTACCAAATACTGAGTGTATGTAAACTTCTGACACACTGGGAATGTGATGAAAGAAATAAAAACTGAAATAAATCATTCTCGCAACTATTATTCTGACTTTTCACATTCTTAAAATAAAGTGGTGATCCTAACTGACCTAATACTGGGAATTTTTACTAGGATTAAATGTCAAGAATTGTGAAAAACTGAGTTTAAATGTATTTGGCTAACGTGTATGTAAATTTCCAACTTCAACTGTATAGACATGCTGGCCCTCTAAGCACCTCTTCTCATGTACATTTATAACCATAGGTGGTGATCATGAGGGACTACCGGCACAACAACGTTGTGGAGATGTACAGGAGTGCCCTGGTGGAAGAGGAGCTGTGGGTTATCATGGAGTACCTGCAGGGCGGCGCTCTAACCAACGTCGTGTCTGAAACCAGGTAAAGGGTCTGTCAATAAGAGGAGCAATGTTGTGAAACTTAAAACACAGAATACTTCCTAGCAACAGTGATGTTCATTAATCATATTATATATATTAATAATCATTTTCAGAATGCCATTGCAATGTACACAAACCAAACCCATTGGGTAGAATGAGATTAGTAGTAGTTTGTTTTTGGAAAATCACATTTGGTCAAGAAGTTATGTCAAGTAACTGTATTGCCACCCACTCCTGCATACCTTCTTTTGCATTAAAGGAGAAATGTAATTGTTATAAATGCCAAAGTAAAGGAGGGTCTAACAATAACACAAGTTGGCACGTGTTGCAACAAGATTCCTCTGTAATTGCCTACTACGTTTTGGTCCACTGGAGAACAGTACAATGTTGATCTGACAACAAAAGAAGAGAACGATTCACATGATGCTAATGCTAACATGATTAACCTGATGGATGTTGTGTCAAAGGCAAAAAACTAAAATTTTAAATCAAAGGCTGACTAGAATGTTGGATAACAAGTTTAAGTTGCATGTCATTTCATACCAGGCTGAATGAAGAGCAGATAGCCACCGTGTGCGAGGCTGTACTACAGGCATTAGCCTATCTCCATTCCCAGGGAGTTATCCACCGTGACATCAAGAGTGACTCTATACTGCTCACGCTGGATGGGAGGGTAAGTACAGCCACATCCAGAAATAATTTCTACCCGGTCTGTAGCCTCAGAACACATGACAAAATATTGCTCTAGCTAGCTTGCTAGCTAACTGTATTTATTCCTGGGGGCAGGAGTGGCTGGGTTTGAACTAACAAAATTAGGGCAGAAACTGTCTCCAAAAGCCCTTACCCAGCACCTCTACCTATCCATCCCCTATTTACCAGTCCATCCCTACAGATAACCTCTAGAAACTCAATCACTGAAGACCAAATCTTAAATTGAGATAATACAAATTGTATTGATATTAATGGCATAAAGTTCAAGCTAAAGCTAAACTTAAAGCTATGATGAGCATGTTGGAATTTGGCCCTTTCAGTGATTTGTAATGTATCCAATAATTTTTCTGTCCTTTTATTTTTTATTTTTTTATGTCTTATTGTATTATTTTCCTAGATCAAGCTGTCAGACTTTGGATTCTGTGCTCAGATCAGCAAAGACATCCCCAAAAGGAAGTCCTTGGTTGGAACACCGTACTGGATGGCTCCAGAGGTTGTGTCAAAGACGCCATATGGAACTCAGGTAACAGAACAACCAACCAAAACTGTGTTTGTTTGACTGCTAGAAGGTTGTCTCATTCTACAATATGAACAGAGTATCTGATACACTGATGTGTCCCTCAAACACATCCAGTGAACTCCACACGTTTAGGGACAGTGACAATTGTGTTGTTATTTTGGCAGCTTAAATTTAAGGATTTTGTCATCCATATCGGGTGAACTGTTTAGAAATTACAGCACTTTTTGTACATAGTCCCCCCATTTTAGGGGACCAAAGGTTTTGGGACAAATTCAGTTATGTGTATTAAAGTAGTCAAATGTTTAGTATTTGGTTCCATATTCCTAGCACACAATGATCACATCAAGCTTGTGACTCTACAAACTTGTTGGATGCATTTGCTGTTTGTTTAGGTTGTGTTTCAGATTATTTTGTGCACAATAGAAATGAATGGCGCAGCGGTCTAAGGCACTGCATCTCAGTGCTAGAGGCGTCACTACAGACCCTGGTTTGATTCCAGGCTCTATCACAACCGGCTGTGATTGGGAGTCCCATAGGGTGGCGCACAATTGGCCCAGTGTCATCCGGGTTAGGGTTTGGCCAGGGTAGGTTTTCATTGTAAATAAGAATTTGTTCTTAACTGACTTGCCTAATTAAATAAATAAAACAAATAAAAAAACATAAGTGAATTTTTTCCGATACTTTTGGGGGACTGTATACAAAAAAATCTATAATTTCTAAACTGTTCACCCGAAATGGATAAAAAATACCCTCAAATTAAATATGACAGTCTGCACTTTAACCTCATAGTCATTGTATCATTTAAAATCTAAAGTGCTGGAGTACAGGGCCAAAACAACCAAAAATGTGTCACTGTCCCAAAAGTTTTGGAGCTCTCTGTATGTTTTGATCTTATTGTATTGCACATTGTGTTTTGTTCACACACACGCACACACACACACTCACAAAAACACACACGCACACACACACTCACAAAAACACACACTCACAAAGCACACATATGATCCTGTTACTGTTGCCTACACCACTCCTTCACCACTTCAGGCCGGATACTCCTTGCACTAGAGAATACTGCCTAAAACAGACGGACAGGATGATCTGTTTTTGTTTATTTTACATTTTATTTCACCTTTATTTAACCAGGTAGGTTAGTTGAGAACAAGTTCTCATTTGCAACTGCGACCTGGCCAAGATAAAGCATAGCAATTCGACACATACAACAACACAGAGTTACACATGGAATAAACAAAACATACAGTCAATAATACAGTAGAACAAAAGAAAACAAAAAGTCTATATACAGTGAGCGCAAATTAAGTTAAGGCAATAAATTGGCCATGGTGGCGAAGTAATTACAATATAGCAATTAAACACTGGAATGGTAGATGTGCAGAAGATGAATGTTACCCACCGAGGTATTTTCTTATTGGGATTCAACAGAAATGGAGGGACCTTTTTCCATCCTTAAATGTGTGTTTGATGTGAGAGAAAGACAGTGTGTGTACTGTCACTGAATGTGTGTGATAGTGTCTGCCTTTTCCTGTGATGTTCAACGAATGCTTGTACAGGATATGACATGGATGAACATGCCGTTTTATTGGTGTGTGTCAGTGGCGATGAGTGCAGTTTAAAATGAGTGAGGATGATTTTTTTTTCCTGAGCATGGCCTATTACAGCTATTGGATGACTGTCATTCACATTCAATTCACCTAGTTCAATGTAACATCGATAGGTTTAGGCTACTACATGATACTCTAATGTTCCCTGTTCCCATCATGAGGTTGCTACAACATAGCCTATGAATTAAAGTTTACAACGTAGTTGCACACAGGTCGAGAGACGCATTTGAGGTAACAGACAGTGACATTCAATACCGCCTTGCATCTAGCTGATATAGGATGTAATCATTAGTCCAACAGTCGCAAACGAGAGTTTCTATTGGACAAATTCAAGTATGTTTATCCCCGTTTTGTTCCATTTGTTTCCGTTTAAGAAACATTTTTCAACAGAATCCGCGGAATGAATACACCCCTGACCACTCACAGCCACTTTGTATTCCTTCTCGCATCCATGCGCTCACCTCCTCTCACCGCTCCCCTTCGCTTGAGGACTTCAATGCACAACACATCAGCTATATGTGACCAGGCAACAAAAAAACTTTACAAGCCAAACCGCTACACACAGCCTACATCGTTGTCACCATATTAGATAAAGTAACGTCATAATCAGCATATCTAATAGAACTAACGCGTTGGTAAACCCACTACAATCATGCAGTAACATTACAGTGTATAGTCAGTAAGCAGTTTAGCAGTTACACCGGCGGGCCCCGGTGGCAATACATTAGTAAAACCAAAAGCTTACCTTGACTTGGAAGAGTTCCAGTGTTGTGTTGGCTAGTCATAGCCAGATAGCTAACATAGCATCCCTCTGTTTGAGCAGGGTGTATCAGTAGGCTAAACTAGCTAGCTGCATTTGCTAGCTCAGAAAGTGTCCATTTTTTCAGTTTCAATCTGTTTCTATATATATATTTCACTCTTGCATCTCCTTCATTTTGGAAGAAAATAATTTGTTCAAAACGGTTCAACTATTGTCTTTCTCTCTCTGAGTCAGCTACTCACCACATGAGAACCATGAGCCTCCTAGGTTTTGTATTGAAGTCAATGTACCCAGAGGAGGATTGATGCTAGATGTCCTCCGGCTACATCATGGTGCTACCCTACAGAGTGCTGTTGAGGCTACTGTAGACCTTCTTTGCAAAATATAATAATTGAATCAGTTATTTGGTGACTTGATAATATTTAGTATAGTTTTATCTAAAAAGGATCACTTTTTTAATGTTTTACCATTTTTATTTTTATGAAATTAACTGAGGAGGATGGTCCTCCCCTTCCTCCTCTGAGGAGCCGCCACTGGTGTGTGTTTATGTTCCTGTGTCAGTCAGGTGGATGGAAGGTCTCTGGATATGCTGTTAGAGGGTACGTGAAGCTCTGTGTGTGTTTATTATTGTAAATGTCTCTGTGATGTCTGGCAGGTGGATGTGTGGTCCCTGGGTATCATGGTGGTAGAGATGGTGGATGGAGAGCCTCCGTACTTCAGTGACACGCCAGTGGCAGCTATGAAAAAACTGAGGGACGAGCCGCCACCCACAGTCAGGAACACACAGAAGGTGAAATACATATAGATACATACCACACTCCCACTCACACACTACTCACACCCCATCTCTCTCTCTGTAGATCTCCCCTGTGCTGAAGGACTTCCTGGATCGTATGCTAACACGGGACCCCCAGGAGCGGGCTACCGCTAGCGACCTGCTGGAGCACCCCTTCCTGCTGCAGTGTGGCTCGCGGCAGTGCCTGGTGCCCCTAGTAGAACGATACCGTAAGCGCATGTCCCGCTGCTGACTCACCCAAACGCACAGGATCCATGATGGCCGAAGAATGGGCTGATCCCCTGACGTCTGACCCTGGGTTAACAAGCAACCTGTCGCTCCATCCACCGCATTGGTATTGAGTCTCAATGCCCACTACAGGAAGTGGATTTACTGTCACTCGGTGTGTGGATGGATAGATATGGAGTCGATCAGAAAAGCCTCTCTTTCTTTATCTTGTCCCTTTTTATTTGCTCCTTTTCTCTGGAATCCCTTCAGATCCACAGGAGCGTCCTCGCTCCCTTGTTGGGCAGTGTAGGGCAGGATGGAATTGGATATCTGAATTTAAGGATTTGTTAATTAATTCTATGCAAAAAGTGCAACAAGCCCCAATGCAGAATCGCAGTGACCTGATCACTGATCATCCCCACCATCGCTGTCCAATTTGTCTTACTGACTTTGAAATGTAACAATTACGACTGACTTTGGTACTATACTTGTTCGGTAATTCATTCTGTAAAACAAATGAATGACCAGACCCTTTCTACCAGATCACATAGGGGTACCCCTGGACTTGATCAGAGGATGATCTACAAAGTTGTCCCAAGCAGAAGCTTTGTTTTGGTATTGCTGGAGAAACATGTTTTTATAGAATTTCAAAATGGATAAAGTATTTTGGGATATTGCAGATATGAATGTGAGGAGTATAGTAAAGAGTAAGACTATACTGAGTATAGTCAATGTTCTATTGTGGGACAGGTATCCCTGGGAAAACACTATTGTAATCAGAACCGATCACCTGTATTTAAAGTAGAAAAAGGCATCCGCCATACTTTGGTTAAACATGTTTTTGAGAAAATAGGCATGCAATATATTGAAATGGAATATAATACGGACATGAGGTACTTCAAAATCTCAAGTCCGGATTGTTTTGTAGCCTACTGCTGTACCCCTGTTAGCTGACTAGGCTACTGATGTACCCCTGTTAGCTGACTAGCCTACTGATGTACCCCTGTTAGCTGACTAGCCTACTGATGTACCCCTGTTAGCTGACTAGGCTACTGATGTACCCCTGTTAGCTGACTAGCCTACTGATGTACCCATGTTAGCTGACTAGGCTACTGATGTACCCCTGTTAGCTGACTAGCCTACTGATGTACCCATGTTAGCTGACTAGGCTACTGATGTACCCCTGTTAGCTGACTAGCCTACTGATGTACCCCTGTTAGCTGACTAGCCTATTGATGTACCCCTGTTAGCTGACTAGCCTTTTGATGTACCCCTGTTAGCTGACTAGGCTACTGATGTACCCCTGTTAGCTGACTAGGCTACTGATGTACCCCTGTTAGCTGACTAGGCTACTGATGTACCCCTGTTAGCTGACTAGGCTACTGATGTACCCCTGTTAGCTGACTAGGCTACTGATGTACCCCTGTTAGCTGACTAGGCTACTGATGTACCCCTGTTAGCTGACTAGGCTACTGATGCACCCCTGTTAGCTGACTAGGCTACTGATGTACCCCTGTTAGCTGACTAGGCTACTGATGTACCCCTGTTAGCTGACTAGGCTACTGATGCACCCCTGTTAGCTGACTAGCCTACTGATGTACCCCTGTTAGCTGACTAGGCTACTGATGTACCCCTGTTAGCTGACTAGGCTACTGATGTACCCCTGTTAGCTGACTAGGCTACTGATGTACCCCTGTTAGCTGACTAGGCTACTGATGTACCCCTGTTAGCTGACTAGGCTACTGATGTACCCCTGTTAGCTGACTAGCCTATTGATGTACCCCTGTTAGCTGACTAGGCTACTGTACTGTTTGCCAACACTGGATATCTATGTATTGTAGCTTTCTTATGTCAACACCCATTTTCACATGCATTTTTGTCCTTCAGAATGTTCTGTATCTGACCCTGTACAGCAGTTTATATTTTTCATACACTTCAAAAATGTGACTTCACTTTGCACGTTAGTACTTGGTAAGTACTGGTAAAGGACAAAACCTATGAAGGTACTTCTTTACATTTTTTAAAATAAATATCTGTGAACAAATGATTTTTTTGTTGTTGCAAATATCATATTGATTATGATTTAAATACAGTTAATTGGCCTACAACATGATATAAGCATATATGATATATATATGCATAAGAGCCTCTGATAAATGATCAAATACGTATACAAGTCATTGCCATTCAGGTGAGATCATCGATGTCCTAACAATTTCACAGGATACCCAGGATCTCTTTAATTTTGTGTTTTTTTAATCAGGTGTTTTGTGACCGAGCTTTCTGTGGCTGTCATTACACCTTATCATGGCATCTTTTAATGTGATGAAAATCACTAAATTATGGTATGAGTGACAAAGTGTTTCACAGAGTTTTAATAATTGCAGTAATTTCTACAACACACACTATACCAATGTAAAACAAGTGATGTGAGAGAAAGGTTTCCCAGAGGGATCTGTATTAACCTGGCTTACGTTAATGAGTTAGAAATATGGAAATCTTGTTGAAAAAAAGGATGACAAACAACCCTGTGAATTTCAGCGTGACTCAGTTTTCACCTAAATAATGTGCGATGAAGTTTGCAATGAAAACCCTTTTCGGTCATTTTGAAAACATTTTCATCACTTATAAAGCATGACAAATTGGGTGAAGAAATCAAATAGATAGATACAGATAAAGATATTCAATATGTTTCCTTAACAATAGTTTCATAATTACAAATGAAATGTCATATCAGTTATTGTATACAGCACAAAACTGGTACACAGTATGTAACACGTGATTGCGTAAGAGCAGTTAAACTGGCACTGCAGCTTTTCATAGCGCTTAACACAGCCATGTTTTTTCCCCCTCATTTTAAGAATGTTCAACTTGAAGAATGAAGGAGAATGAACCGTCTCAGAAGAGATTTGACACTGCTGTAGGATTGCAAAGGGAGGGAATTTTACCAGTAACTCTAGAAATGTACCAGTAAACAAGCAGATTTTTGGAAACTTGAGTTTTCATAATGTAAAAAAATTTATAAAATAATAAATTGTTTTAATATGAAAAAAGAATCTCAAAGCTGTAAAACATTATCGGAAATATAACCCATCAACTTAGTGAACGCTGTTACTCTTTAATGAGGGTTTCAGCATGCAATATCCTTTATATTTTGGGGTTTTATTTATTTTACAATGCCAATATATCTTTGTTGTAAATGTTTTGGGGACAAATTGGTGGCAGTTGTGAAAAAAGGTAAGATGTGTTTTTCATTATTAGGCTATTTTCTCCTGAACCACATGGCCTATCTACTAGAAACGATGGACATCGTGGAAACAGATATAAAGAATATGAAGAAAATATGAATATGTTTAGATTTCCAAAATTACCTTTAAATTACAATCATTTCTAAAAAAGAAAAAGTTATTTTGGTAAATTATCGGGAGTTTTACAAACCTACACTGCTGTCAATAGATCTGGCAAATGGCAGGCAATGCTTTTTTTTTATGTCCCTCACAGCCACTAAAGATTAGAAGTTGTTCAACATTTTCTAGAGTCAGAAACAGTGGAATTAAACAGTATGTCCATGTCCTGAAACCATAATTTCATTTCAATCAATTCAACTGTGAAATATGAACTTAGGCTGTCCATGGACATTTAGATGATATCAAATGCACAGGACTTCTTAATGCAGTCTTATGAAGAGAAATGCTATAGCAAAGCGGTTTCAAAAGCCCTATGTGTGACACTCTGTAAAACTTATCTCGGAATTAAGGACGGAGAGTGCTTGAAAGTGTGCAGGAGTGACGTATGGCAAGCTAGTGAGGCACTTTGTGATGATAGGCCTTGTTATCAACATACTCTTCAAGAGTCATTGAGAATTTAAGGCAATGCATGTTCTCAGTTTCTATAATTAGGCATGGCAACATAGCTCAACTCCAATTGTGGCAGCAAGAATATAGGGTTAGTCTGTTCAGAGTTGTGGATTATATAGGATTATATAGTAAACATCTATGTTCAGAGTTGTGGATTATATAGTAAACATCTATGTTCAGAGTTGTGGAGTATATAGGATTATATAGTAAACATCTATGTTCAGAGTTGTGGAGTATATGTATATACTGAAGAAAGATATAAACGCAACATGCAAGAATTTCAATGACTCAATGACTTTACTGAGTTACAGTTCATATAAGGAAATCAGTCAATAGAAATACATTTTTTAGGCCCTAATCTATGAATTTCACATGACTGGGAATACAGACATGCATGCATCTATTGGTCACAGATACCTTTAAAAAAAGGTAGGGGCGTGGATCAGAATACCAATAGGTTGGACCTGGAACACGCTGTCATACACATCGATCCAGAGCATCCCACACATGCTCAATGGGTGACACATCTGTGATGCAGCCCATGGAAGAACTGGGACATTTTCAGCTTCCAAGAATTGTGTACAGATCCTTGCGACATGGGGCTGTGCATTATCATGCTGAAACATGAGGTGATGTAATGTAACCAATTTGTAAGTCGCTCTGGATAAGAGCGTCTGCTAAATGACTTAAATGTAAATGTTAAATGTAATGTAATGTAATGTGATGGAGGTGGATGAATGGCACGACAATGTGCCTCAGTATCTCGTCACAGTATCTCTGTGCATTCAAATTGCCATCGATAAAATACAATTGGGTTACCATTATCCCGCCGCCACCATGGGGCACTCGGTTCACAACTTTGACATCAGCAAACTGTCGCACACATGACGCCATACACGTGATCTGCGGTTGTGAGGCCGATTGGACGTACTGACAAATTCTCTAAAATGACATTGGAGGCTTACGGGAGAGAAATTAACATTACATTCTCTGGAAACAGCTCTGGTGGACATTCCTGTAGTCAGCATGCCAATTGCACGCTACCTCAAAACTTGAGACATCTGTGGCATTGTTTTGTGTGGCAAAACTGCACATTTTAGAGTGGCCTTTCATTATCCCCAGCACAAGGTGCACCTGTGTAATGATCATGCTGTTTAATCAGCTTCTTGATATGCCACACCTGTCAAGTGGATGGATTATCTTGGCAAAGGATAAATGCTCACTAAGAGGGATGTAAACAAGTTCGTGCAAAATATTTGAGACAAATAAGCTTTTTGTGCGTATGGACCATTTCTAGGATTTTTTATTTCAGCTCTTGAAACATGGGACCAACACTTTACATGTTGCGTGTATATTTTTGTTCAGTGTTGTTCAATCCCATTACTTTTCAAAATACATACACTTTAGCATAGTTGTTTTAGAGGGGCAGTGGTATCGTCATCTAAAATGTGACATCTGTAAAGAAAAAGACAAAAACATAATTTAAAAATACTTCAACATAATTTGTGGCCTTACCAAGTCCTATGTAATGGTGCTTGTTTTAAAGGTCCAATGCAGACATTTTTATCTGAATATCAAATCCTTTCTGTGTAACAATTAAGTACCATTTTAAATTAAAATGGTCAAAAATGAACAAAAATATCTTCTTAGCAAAGAGCAATTTCTTAAGCAAGAGTTTTGCTATGACTGTCTGGGAGTGGTCTGAGTGGGGAGCGGAAAACTAGCTGTTATTGGCAAAGAGGTTAGGTAACTATTTCATCGCCTGGTGATGACACCAGGCAGGCCAAAACTCCATCCCACCAAAACAGGCTGAAATTTCACGCTGTCTTTTCAAACAGCCCTTACACTAAAAGGGCATTATCATAATTTTCACAATATCACTATTATTCCAACCTCATAGAGTGGAAATATACATAAAACACAGAACAATCAAGTTTTTGACTGCACTGGGGCTTTAATTCATCACAAACAAACAAAATATCAATAATTTGGTTGTTATGACGCAATTACCTTTTACCATATAATTGTCCAGTAGATGCTAGGTAACTACCAGACTGCAATATACAGTAGAATGTAACTAAATAACCTCTACACATTTTGAGAGTCCATACACGACTTACGTGCAGACCTGAATCAGTGAAACACCCCATTAAATAGGCCAGAGTGCCTTTGTGTGCTGTGCTATTTGAAGGGAATTGTTGAGTGGAGATGAGCCGAGACAGCTTGTTTTGTGAGAGCTGTGAGAGGTGTCTATGTCATCTCTTAGATAGGGACCATGGCAAGCAGCCGACCACAGATAAGGAACCAATTCAGCCGAACCACCATGTCATGACTATTCAGCTAAACACAGCAATATCTACTGTCATTTATGATACCTCTCAAAATTGTCCAATTTTGTGTACTACTCTTGCATAATATGGTTGGTTCATAATAACAAATATGAATGGACACCCAATGCTAAAGAGCTACAGTAAACTTTCAGGCTACGTCTATTAGGCAGAGCTGTGTGGAAAGTATTTCAAGGAGGGTGAACGGCAGGAGATAAGCAGAGACATGTCACTTTCCCTAAAATGGATACTAACAGCTAAAGGTCTTGGAAACTGCCCCCAAGGCACTTCTCAGTCTTGGGATAAAATTGGGTTCTTTTTTTGTCATGCCACCAGCTACATCCTAATTTGGCCTTCGGTCCCCCTTTATAAGGATCAGACAGCAGAGATGAGCTCGCAGTTACCCACAGAGTCAACAGAAACAAGATCTTTGCTCTGTGTTCACCCCAACTGAGTATCTCTTTGTCTGTGGACCTCCAACAGCAACAATGGGTGACGCTCTCATGGCCGAGTTTGGGAAGGCTGCTCACTTTCTGAGGAAGTCAGACAAGGAGCGCCTGGAAGCCCAGACCAGGGCTTTTGACATCAAGACCGAGTGCTTCGTGGTTGATGACAAAGTAGAATATGTCAAGGGGCAGATCCAAAGCAAAGAGGGGGGAAAGGTGATCGTAAAGAGGGAGGACCAGACTATCGTGACCGTCAAGGAGGTGGACGTCCATCCCCAGAACCCGCCAAAATACGATAAAATTGAAGACATGGCCATGTTCACCTTCCTCCACGAGCCAGCTGTTCTGTTTAACCTCAAAGAGCGTTATGCAGCCTGGATGATCTACACCTACTCAGGGCTGTTCTGTGTGACAGTGAACCCATACAAGTGGCTTCCTGTCTATGACTCTGAGGTGGTGTCTGCCTACAGGGGAAAGAAGAGGACTGAAGCCCCCCCTCACATCTTCTCCATCTCAGATAATGCCTACCAGTATATGCTTACTGATCGGGAGAACCAGTCTGTTCTTATCACCGGAGAATCCGGTGCTGGAAAGACTGTCAACACCAAGAGAGTCATCCAGTACTTTGCCAGCATTGCAGCAGTTAGTGGGGTTAAGAGGGATCCAAGCAAGGGCACCCTGGAAGATCAAATCATCCAGGCTAACCCTGCACTAGAGGCTTTCGGTAATGCCAAAACACTGAGAAATGACAACTCATCACGTTTCGGCAAATTCATCCGTATTCACTTCGGGACCAGTGGGAAACTGTCCTCTGCCGACGTAGAGACTTACCTTCTTGAGAAGTCCCGTATCACCTTTCAGCTCAAAGCTGAGAGGAACTACCATATTTTCTTCCAGATATTGTCCAATCAAAAGCCAGAGCTGTTGGACTTGCTGTTAATCACCAACAATCCATATGACTACTCCTACATCTCCCAAGGAGAGGTAACAGTAGCATCCATCAATGATTCTGAGGAACTGATGGCCACTGATAGTGCCTTCGATGTGCTCGGCTTTACTGCAGAGGAAAAACAGGGGGTCTACAAGTTGACAGGTGCCATAATGCACTACGGCAACATGAGGTTCAAACAAAAGCAGCGGGAGGAGCAGGCAGAGCCTGACGGTACAGAGGCTGCTGACAAGTCAGCTTACCTAATGGGGATAAATTCTGCAGATCTGATTAAAGGACTTTGCCATCCCAGAGTCAAGGTTGGCAATGAGTATGTCACCAAAGGTCAAGGTGTAGATCAGGTCTACTATTCCCTCGGTGCATTGGCTAAGTCAGTGTATGAAAAGATGTTCAACTGGATGGTGGTGAGAATCAACCACTCCCTTGACACAAAACAGGCACGCCAGCATTTCATAGGCGTACTGGACATTGCTGGATTTGAGATCTTTGATTTCAACACCTTTGAACAGCTCTGCATCAACTTCACAAATGAGAGACTGCAACAGTTTTTCAATCATCACATGTTTGTGCTCGAACAAGAGGAGTACAAAAAGGAGGGCATTGACTGGGAGTTCATCGACTTTGGGATGGACTTGCAAGCTTGCATTGACCTCATTGAAAAGCCACTTGGGATCATGTCAATTCTAGAGGAAGAGTGCATGTTCCCCAAGGCCAGTGACCAGACCTTTAAGGCTAAGCTATATGACAACCATTTGGGCAAGAATAGAATGTTTCAGAAGCCAATTCCAGGTAAGGGCAAGGCAGAGGCACACTTTGCCCTGCTCCACTATGCTGGCACTGTTGATTATAATATTTCTGGCTGGCTGGTGAAGAACAAAGATCCATTGAATGAAACAGTGTGTGGTCTTTATGCAAAATCCTCCCTCAAGCTGTTGAGCCATCTTTTTGCCATCATAGCAACGGAGGGAGGTGACAAAGCTGGTGGAAAAGGAGGCAAAAAGAAAGGGTCTGCTTTCCAGACTGTATCTGCACTTCACAGGGAAAACCTAAACAAGCTGATGAGCACCCTGAAAACCACCCATCCCCACTTTGTCCGCTGCTTGATCCCAAATGAGAGCAAAACGCCAGGGACCATGGACAACTGCCTTGTGATGCACCAGCTTCGCTGTAACGGTGTGCTGGAGGGCATTCGAATCTGCAGAAAGGGCTTCCCAAACAGAGTCCTCTATGGCGACTTCAAACAGAGATATAGAATCCTGAATGCATCCGTCATTCCTGAGGGCCAGTTTATTGACTCCAAGAAAGCCGCTGAAAAGCTACTGGGATCATTGGACATTGACCACACTCAGTACCGGTTTGGCAACACCAAGGTCTTCTTCAAAGCAGGCTTGCTGGGTACATTGGAGGAGATGCGAGATGAACAACTCTCCCGCATCATTACAATGATCCAGGCCAACGCAAGAGCCATACTCATGAGGGCAGAGTACCAGAAGCTTGTGGAACGCAGGGATGCTCTAATGGTCATCCAGTGGAACCTTCGCGCCTTTTTAGGGGTTAAGAACTGGCCCTGGATGAAGATGTTCTTCAAAATCAAGCCACTGCTGAAGAGTGCTGAGTCTGACAAAGAGATGGCAAACATAAAGGACGAGTTCACTAAGCTCAAAGAGGCCTTTGAGAAATCAGAAGCAAGACGGAAGGAGCTTGAGGAGAAAGTGGTGAGTATTCTCCAAGAGAAGAACGACCTGCTCCTACAATGCCAGTCTGAGCAGGACACACTAACAGATGCTGAAGAGCGCTGTGAGCAGCTCATAAAAAGTAAGATCCAAATGGAAGCAAAAGTCAAAGAACTGACAGAACGTATGGAGGATGAAGAGGAGATGAATGCAGATCTCACAGCAAAGAAACGCAAGCTGGAGGATGAATGCTCTGAGTTGAAGAAAGATATAGATGACCTTGAGCTGACATTAGCCAAGGTTGAGAAAGAGAAACATGCCACAGAGAACAAGGTGAAGAACCTCACAGAGGAGATGGCTTCCCAGGATGAAAACATTGTGAAGCTGACCAAAGAGAAGAAGGCACTGCAGGAGGCTCATCAGCAGACACTCGATGACCTACAGAGTGAGGAGGACAAAGCCAACACCTTGACCAAAGCTAAAGCTAAGCTGGAGCAACAGGTGGATGACCTTGAGGGCTCCCTGGAACACGAAAAGAAAGTCAGAATGGAGCTTGAGCGCTCCAAGAGAAAGCTTGAGGGAGACCTAAAACTGAACCAAGAGAATTTGATGGATTTGGAGAACGACAAACAGCAGCAAGACGAGAAACTCAAGAAGAAAGAATTTGAGATGAGCAGCCTGACTGTAAAGATTGAGGATGAGCAGGTGGCTGGAGTTCAGCTCCAGAAGAAACTGAAGGAAAGCCAGGCACGAATCGAAGAGCTTGAAGAGGAGTTGGACGCTGAGCGAGCAGCCCGAGCCAAAGTGGAGAAGCAGCGATCTGATCTCTCCCGCGAGCTAGAGGACATAAGTGAGCGTTTGGAGGAAGCGGGAGGGGCCACATCTGTCCAGGTGGAGCTCAACAAGAAGAGGGAGAATGAATTTCTGAAACTTCGCAGGGACCTGGAGGAATCCACGCTTCAACATGAGGCCACGGCTGCATCCTTGAGGAAGAAGCATGCGGACAGTGTGGCCGAACTGGGTGAGCAAATCGACAACCTCCAGCGTGTCAAGCAGAAGCTAGAGAAAGAGAAGAGTGAGCTGAAGCTGGAGCTAGACGACCTGTCCTCAAATATGGAGAGTGTGGTAAAGGCCAAATCCAACATGGAGAAGATGTGCCGATCGATGGAAGACAATATGAATGAGAACAAGACCAAGTATGAGGAGGCCCAGAGGTCCCTCAATGACTTCTCCTCACAGAGGGCCAGGCTGCTCACTGAAAATGGAGAGTTGGGACGTCAGTTGGAGGAGAAAGAGTGCCTGATTTCACAACTCACCAGGGGCAAGAGCTCCTACACCCAGCAGGTGGAGGATATGCGCAGGCAGCTCGAGGAGGAGGTCAAGGCGAAGAATTCACTGGCCCATGCTGTGCAGTCTTCCCGTCATGACTGTGACCTGCTCAGAGAACAGTTTGAGGAGGAGCAGGAGGCCAAGGCAGAGCTGCAGAGGGCACTATCCAAGGCCAACACTGAAGTGTCCACATGGAGGGCAAGGTATGAGACTGATGGAATCCAGAAAACTGAGGAGCTGGAGGAAGCTAAAAAGAAGTTAGTCCAAAGACTGCAAGAAGCAGAGGAGGCTGTGGAGGCTGTGAACGCAAAGTGTTCCTCCCTCGAAAAGACCAAGAGTCGCCTCCAAAATGAAATTGAGGACCTGATGTTGGATCTTGAAAGATCTAATGCCGCATCTGCAGCTCTGGACAAGAAGCAGAGAACCTTTGACAAAGTCATGGCTGAGTGGAAGCAGAAGTATGAGGAGTCACAGTGTGAGCTTGAGGGTTCCCAGAAGGAGGCTCGGTCTCTCAGCACTGAGCTCTTCAAATTGAAGAATGCCTATGAGGAGTCCTTGGATCACCTGGAGACCATTCAAAGGGAGAATAAGAACCTGCAGGAGGAGATCTCTGACCTTACTGATCAACTTGGTGAGGGAGGAAAAAGCGCCCATGAATTGGAGAAACTTCGGAAGCAGCTGGAGCAAGAGAAAGCAGAGCTCCAGTCAGCACTGGAGGAGGCAGAAGGTTCCCTGGAGCACGAAGAGGGCAAGATCCTTCGGGCACAGCTGGAATTCAACCAGGTGAAGGCAGATATTGAGCGCAAGCTGGCAGAGAAAGATGAGGAAATGGAACAGGTCAAGAGAAACTACCAGCGCATGGTGGAGTCACTGCAGACCTCCCTCGAGTCTGAGACCAGGAGCCGCAACGAGGCCCTGAGAGTCAAGAAGAAGATGGAGGGCGACCTCAACGAGATGGAGATCCAGCTTAGCCAAGCCAACAGACAAGCGGCTGATGCCCAAAAGCAGCTTAAGAGCATCCAGTCATATCTGAAGGATACCCAGCTGCAGCTGGATGACTCTACACATGGGAATGAAGACCTGAAGGAGAACATTGCTCTCTTGGAGCGCAGGAACAATCTGTTCCAAGCGGAGCTGGAGGAACTTCGGGTTGTTCTTGAGCAGACAGAGCGTTGCCGCAAGCTGGCCGAACAGGAGCTCACTGAAGCCACAGAGCGCATGCAGCTCCTGCACTCTCAAAACACAGGCCTCATCAACCAGAAGAAGAAACAAGAGGCTGATCTGCTCCAACTGCAGACCGAGGTGGAGGAAGCGGTACAGGAGAACCGCAATGCTGAAGAGAAGGCCAAGAAGGCCATCACCGATGCAGCCATGATGGCCGAGGAGCTGAAGAAGGAGCAAGACACTAGTGCCCACCTGGAGCGTATGAAGAAGAATATGGAGCAGACCATTAAGGACCTGCAGCACCGTCTGGATGAGGCGGAACAAATCGCAATGAAGGGTGGGAAGAAGCAGCTCCAAAAGCTGGAGTTACGCATTAAGGAGTTGGAGAGCGAGCTGGAGGCGGAGCAGAAGAGGGGCACAGAGTCCATCAAAGGGGTGCGCAAGTACGAGCGGCGCATCAAGGAGCTCACTTACCAGACGACGGAGGATCGCAAGAACATGGCTCGCATCCAGGACCTGGTGGACAAGCTGCAGCTGAAGGTGAAGTCCTACAAGCGCGCCTCCGAGGAGGCAGAGGAACAGGCCAATGCCAACCTGGCCAAGTTCCGCAAGCTGCAGCATGAGCTGGAGGAGGCTGAAGAGCGAGCAGACATCGCCGAGTCCCAGGTGAACAAACTCCGGGCCAAGACCAGAGACGGGTCTGGCAAGAAGGGCTTGGATGAGTGAGGAGGTCCCAACACAACAATGTCACAGGTGTGTTGATTAGAACAATTACACCTTTTTCTCACAATTGCATTATAGAGCAGAATGTAGGATATGAAGAATATAACCCATATTCCAGACAATGAGTACATTTTACATGCATACTTATAATTCAATATTACTTCCTTACTTACTCTCATTATCTTAATCGGTATAAGGTCATAAGCGAAGTAAGCATAAACCGATTAAAATACCTAGATTTTTTTTTAGCAATCTTTTGAATAATTAGGACATGTAAACACCTTAATCGAAGTTCCTGTTGTGTATTTGATCTGCTCTCACCAGCAGTGCGAGCCTCCCTCTTCGGCATGAGTGAAGTGAGTTTGGAAAGTATGCATTATAGAAATGATTTTCAGATGCAAACTTTATATGTCTAAACTCAGAATCAAATAGGCTTCCCAAAAAGTATATGATCACTGTGATAAAACGTTTAAGTTGATAGGGTATTTTCTGCATTTTTCAAGTCTCATCAGGTAGCCTGATTAACAGCTGTCCATGTTAACCGGATTCTAAGGGAAATCGATCTTCTTGCAAAGCATGTAAATGTTTTAATCAAGCTATTATAGTAATGAGAGTAATCACAATAATAATAGTATTGAATGCATGTACATGTACCTAATTATTTAAGAGGAATAGGCTTCATTAGTTTAAGAATACATACCTAATTGTAATGCCCTAAATCATTTCCCTGTGCTACATAAATCACATTGTATTGTAATTACACAATTAAAGTGAAATGTGAATACCATGGTTGGTTATGATGATTACAAAAATGTCTTGCTTAGGGCTTGTGCATGTCTTTGCCGCATCATGCACACATGTTTAAACTATACAGGAGAAAGATGCATTGCTGGATTTGTAAGCGTGGCTTCATGTCTAGTAAGTGGTCATGTTGTTTTTGAGGATAGTCTGTAAACCGTAGCGGGGACATGCTATGTAATATTGTTGATATAAAGCAGAGAAAAAGGATGGGAAATGTTTTGATGTCAACAAAGATATTTCCTGAAATGATTTTGTCAGATATATAACTCTCAAAACATGAGTTATTGTCAGACTTTCCTTTTAATCTGTTCCAACCGTGTGTCCATTGTCAATGTAACAATAACAAACTGTCTCCACATTTGTAAAGTACATTGGAAATGAATGCTACCAATTGTGCACCATAACATCTTAAATCCTTAAAAGATTAAACTAACAACATTGTATTACAACTATGAAAATGAAGCATTGCTCTGCACTAAAAACTGCCTCCGGCACATTGCTTAATGTATCCCGTGGTTTTTCTAAGGATTATGTAATATGATGAATAAAGTTTGAGGAATGTAAAATACTTGGCAGGTGTATCATATATCAGAATACAGGGGAAACAGGGTAACAGGCCTGTACTCGATCCCGACCCCGCAGCTTCTCATCAAACAAGGGAGAGAGGATCTTCGCCCGACCAGACTGAAACTGTGACTGCAACTGTGCTGGGTTTGGTTTAAAAGAATTCATTTTTTTAAAGTAAAATCATACACTAGTTCTATACAGTAGGGTTAAAAAGCACCATAAGCATGATCGCTGAGGCCTGCTTATCTACACAGCCAAAGGCTACACACGCCAAATACAGGTACACTCAGTCACACACCGATCCGATCAGAGGTAGCCAAACAAATCTATTGCTCTTGTTTTGGCAGTGTCTGAGGCGGAAGTGCATTATATCCCCCCCTTTTCCTATTAGGGTCATATATCTGTCTCTTTAAAATGAGCTACTTCATTCCCTACATGTAAATAGATCTATCGTTTTACTGAAACAAACATGAATCAGGGATTGCACAGTATTTGAAATTGTGTAAATTGTATTCTCGCTGATCAGTGACAGCATATCTTGACCAATACTGACCTCTAGAGGTGTTTACGGGGAATGTTTGTGTTTCGTTAAAACTACTGTACAAAGAAAATTAATAACATTAACAACAGCATGTGAAGCACATTCATAGTACTCACGGTATAGACAAACTAACAAAATGTTTAATATAAATGTAATTCTCCTTTAATTCTGACTCTGTATGGAGAAGTGTCATACAACCTACACAGTACACATAGCCTTTTTTCTTTTTTAAACTATTTTCTACATTGTACAATAATAGTGAAAAGTATGAAATTAGTAACCACAAAAAAGTATCCACCGTTTGCCTTGATGACAGCTTTGCATACACTTGAACATTCTCTCAACCAGCTTCACGAGGTAGTCACCTGGAATGCATTTCAATTAACAGGTGTGTCTTGTTAAAAGTTCATTTGTGGAATATCTTTCCTTCTTAATGCGTTTGAGCCAATCAGTTGTGTTGTGTGACAAGGTAGGGGTGGTATACATCAGATAGCCCTATTTGGTAAAAGACCAAGTCCATATTATGGCAAGAAAATCTTAAATAAGCAAAGAGAAACAACAGTCCATCATCACTTTAAGACATGAAGGTCAGTCAATCCGGAAGAATTCAAGAACTTTGAAAGTTTCTTCAAATGCAGTCACAAAAACCATCAAGCACTATGATGTAACTGGCTCTCATGAGGACCACCACAGGAAAGGAAGACCCAGAGTTACCTCTGCTGCAGAGAATAAGTTCATTACAGTTACCAGCCTCAGAAATTGCATCCCAAATAAATGCTTCACAGAGTTCAAGTAACAGACACATCTCAACATCAACTGCTAAGAGGTTACTGCGTGAATCAGGCCTTTATGATCGAATTGCTGCAAAGAAACCACTACTTAAGGACACCAATAAGAAGAAGAGACTTGGGCCTAGAAACACAAGCAATGGACATTAGACTGGTGGAAATTTGTCCTTTGGTCTGATGAGTCCAAATTTGAGATTTTTGGTTCCAACTGCTGTGTCTTTATGAGACGCAAAGTAGGTGCTCTGTAAGGGCTATTTGACCTGGCCTCCACAATCACCCAACCTCAACCTAACTGAGATGGTTTGGGATGAGTTGGACCGCAGAGTGAAGGAAAAGCAGCCAACAAGTGCTCAGCACGTGTGGGATATCCTTCAAGACTGTTGGAAAAACATTCCAGATGAAGCTGGTTGAGAGAATGCCAAGAGTGTGTAAAGTTATCATCAAGGCAAAGGGTGACTATTTTGAAGAATAGACAATATATTTGGATTTGTTGAACACTTTTTTGTTTACTACATGATTCCATATGTGTTATTTCATAGTTGATGTATTCACTATTATTCTACAATGTAGAACATTTAAAAAATTAAGAATAACTCTTGAATGAGTATGTGTCCAAACTTTTGCCTGGTACTGTATATACTCAGTACCTTTGGAAAGTATTGAGACCCCTTTACTTTTTCCACATTTTGTTACATTACAGCCTTATTCTAAAATGAATTAAATAAATAAAAATCCTCAGCAATCTACACACAATACACCATAATGACAAAGTGAAAATGTTGAAATTTTTATTTTAGCAAATGTATAAAAATAAAAACAACAGACCTTATTTACATAAGTATTCAGACCCATTCCTATGAGACTCGAAATTGAGCTCAGGTGCATCCTGTTTCCATTGATCATCCTTGAGATTGATCATCCAGGAGTCCACCTGTGGTAAATTCAATTGACTGGACATGATTTGGAAAGGCACACACCTGTCTATATAAGGTCCCACAGTTGACAGTGCATGGCAGAGCAAAAAACAAGCCATGAGGTCGAAATCATTTTCCATAGAGCTCCGAGACAGAATTGTGTCGAGGCACAGATCTTGGGAAGGGTACAAAAACATTTCTTTCAACATTGAAGGAGGTTCCCAACAACACAGTGGCCTCCATCAAATTTGGAACCAAGAACCTGATGGTCACTCTGACAGAGTTCTAGAGGTCCTCTGTGGAGATGGGAGAAACTTTCAGAAGGACAACCATCTCTGCTGCACTCCATCAATCAGGCCTTTATGGTAGATTGGCCAGAGGGAAGCCACTCAGTAAAAGGCACATGACAGCCCGCTTGGAGTTTGCCAAAAGGCACCTTCAGATTCTCTGGTCTGATGAAACCAAGATTGAACTCTTGGGCCTGAATGCCAAGTGTTACGTCTGGAGGATACCTGGCATCATCCCTACGGTGAAGCATGGTGGAGGCAGCATCATGCTGTGGGGATGTTTTTTAGCGGCAGGGACTGGATGACTAGTCATGATCGAGGCAAAGAAGAACGGAGCAAAGTACAGAGAGATACTTGATAAAAACCTGGTCCAGAGCCCTCTGGACCTCAGACTGGGGCGAAGGTTCACCTTCCAACAGGACAACGACCCTAAGCACACAGCCAAGACAACGTAGGAGTGGCTTCGGGAAAAGTCTCTGAATGTCCTTGAGTGGCCCAGCAAGAACCCGGACTTGAACCCAATCGATCTCTGGAGTGATCTGAAAATAGCTATGCAACAACGCTCCCCATCCAACCTGACAGAGCTTGAGAGGATCTGCAGAGAATAATGGGAGTAACTCCCCAAATACGGGTGCCAGGCTTGTAGCGTCACACCCAAGAAGACTCTATGCTGTAATCGCTGCCAAAGTTTCTTCAACAAAGTACTAAGTGAAGGGTCTGAATACTTATGTAAATGTGATATTTCCATTTTTATTTGTAATAAAAAAAGGTTTTTGCTTTCATCATTATGTGGTATTGTGTATAGATTGATGAGGGACAAAAACAATTTAATACATTTTAGAATAAGGCTGTAACGTAACAAAATGTGGAAAAGGTCAAGGGGTCTGAATACTTTCTGAAGGCACTGTATATACAGTGTATATATGTATGCATGTGTGTGTGCGTACAGTGTACAGTACAGTACATTTACAGTTGATCATCCAAATAGGATTAATATTTTTATGATTGGTAAGTCATGAGATATACTTCTATTTGTGCTCTAGCTCTTGTGTAGGACAAAAACAGGACAGTGTTATGAAGATTTCCTCAAATGTCATTTCGTACTTAATAAATAAGAAGATGTATACACGTGATGAGAAGAATCATATGAAACCACGTTTAAATGAATAAGGGAATTCATTGAAAACTACAAGATATATCGGGGGGGATACAAGTATACACAATTTTGTGCACGCACACGCATTGACAGATAAAGGTGCATGCACACTCACTCATTGCGTTTCAACACTATTATGCCTCTCTCTCTCCCTCTCTGATCTCCTCTAGTTGAGGTAGCTGGGGGTGAAAAGAGAGAGAGAGAGAGAGAGAGAGAGAGAGAGAGATGCCTGTTTGATGTGCAGACAGTGGCCAATTAGAACCAGGCATTGAGACCCTTTATCTCTAGTATGGTTGTGTGTCCGTGCATTACAGTCTACAGAGGCTGTATCTCATTCTGTTTGGTGGTGGTCAAATCAGAAGCGATGAATCACAGCACAGCTTGCAGAACCATAAGGTAAAGATAGTTTGGGTATTGGTTTGTATGACAAAGATATTCTACGCCATCTTTGGAAGTGTTGTGAATATCAAGACTCATTTTTCAGAGCATTCACCTAGGTTATTACAGTAAACTAAAACTGAAACTAAAATGAAAACAAATGATGAAAAAACAATTTAGTAAACTGAAATAAAAATAATTAACAAACTTATAACTAAAACAATGATGAAACTATTATCTTTGACTCCAAAACTAACTAACTCAAATAAAATAAAAAAACTCTCATGAATTATGTTGTTTTAGTTTTTATCTAAGCTTCGGGCAAAAATCCAATTGGGTTTCCAATGGGTTATTCAAGCTTTCCGGGGCGTTTTCAAGCTACTGAATCTATGGGGTAAATGCTGGCAGGAGATGGCAATGTCACTATTAGCCTCTAGACAGATGAGTTGCTTGCCAAGCTTACAATGCTCCAAGGTCTGGGATATTTGAGACTACATCACTATCACTAGCTAACAGGGCAAAAACAGGCTATGTAGCTAACTTGTCCTACTCAGCAGAAAAAGCATTGGATTGGTGTAAACATGGGCGAGAAAGAGTTTCCTTCCACCATATTACACCAGTTTTAGCGCTATTCCTTTTAAATCCAAGTCAAATTGCAAATGACCTCCTAATTTAAAGGACCAATCAGCAGGTTAAACAATAACAAAGCGTCCTGTCCGCCACTGTTTTGGTAAAAAGCTGAAGGATGGGGATGGAGAATTGCAACCACTCTAGAATTAACAGACAAGGATTATAGTTTTAACCATGTTTTGAAGCTGCACAGTGTTTGTTCACATTTACAAACATTGAAGTAAAACAAGCTTATATTTTGGTATCTGATGGGGAACGACAATCGAACTAAGCTAATGAGGCATTTATAAGTTATATTCTTCAAGAATCAATGTGTACACATAATTTATAAGTAAAAAAATGGATGGAGCAACTGCTGATTGCCTCTTTTAAACCTGACCTATGACCTTACCCATCCCATTATGCATTGCTGTCCCCCAGACATAGACAACATAATGTCTCCAAGCCACGCATGTTTTCTCTCCCTAACACTAAAACTAAAACTGAAACTTAATAATATCAAAACAAAATAGAAATACTTCTACACAATTGAAATGAAGTAAAAACTAGCCAATTAGGTCTGACAACTGAAACTAAACTGAATTCCAAATAAACAACTAATAGAAATAAAAAGTACAAAAAAAAAACTATAATAACTTTGGGACACGCGCACGCTCGTGCACACACGTGCACACGCACACGCACGCACGCACGCACACATGCTCACGCACAGAGAGAGACACAAACAGACACACACACACACACCCGTCCCTGATAAAATCGGACATTCTTGTCAAACACCTCAAACCTGTCAAACACGGCACATCTTTATGTAACATATAAAACATAGATTGTGTAGCCATACAAAAGTGCTGAAATAATATGAATGAAAAACAATTGTAAAACATACTGAACAAAAATATAAATGTCAATTAAAATAAATTCATTAGGCCCTAATCTATGGATTTCACATAACTGGGAATACAGATATGTATCTGTCGGTCACAGATACCTTAAAAAAAATAGTTCAGGGCTTGGATCAGAAAACCAGTCAGTAACTGGTGTGACCATTTACTTCATGCAGCGCAACAGATCTCCTTCGCATAGAGTTGATCAAGCTGGATTGTGGCCTGTGGAATGTTGTCCCACTCCACTTCAATGGCTGTGCGATGTTGCTGGATGTTGGCGGGAACTGGAACACACTGTCGTACACGTCGATCCAGGAACTGGGACATTTTCAGCTTCCAGGAATTGTGTACAGATCCTTGCGACATGGGGCCGTGCATTATCATGCTGAAACATGAGGTGATGGCGGCAGATGAATGGCACAACAATTTGCCTTAGGATCTTATCACGGTTTCTCTGTACATTCAAATTGCCATCGATAAAATGCAATTGAGTTTGTTGTCCGTAGCTTACGCGTGCCCCTACCATAACCCCACCGTCACCATGGGGCATCAACATTGACATCAGCAAACCCCTTGCCCACTCAACGCCATACACGTGGTCTGCTGCTGTGAAGCCGGTTGGACCTACTGCCAAATTCTCTAAAACGAAGTTGGAGGCGGCTTATGGTAGAGAAATTAACATTACATTTTCTGACAACAGCTCTGGTGGACATCCCTGCTGTCAGCATGACAATTGCACGCTCCCTCAAAACTTGAGGCATGTGTGGCATTGTGTTTTGTGACAAAACTGCACATTTTAGAGTGGCCTTTTATTGTCCCTAGCAGAAGGTGCACCTGTATAATGATAATGCTGTTTAATCAGCTTATTGATATGCCACACCTGTCAGGTGGATGGATTATCTTGGCAAGGGACACTAATAGGGATGCAAACAAATGTGTGCACAAAATTTGAGAAGAATAAGCCTTTGGTGCGTATGGAACATTTCTGGGATCTTTTATTTTTAATACAAAATAATCTTCAGGTTGTCTGGCTTGTGTGCATTGGTTAATTGGCTGTAATTGAATGCCTGGCAGCGCCAAAGAGTCAGAGTGCCTCTTCCCCTGAGTTTATAGTGCCCAGCTGCTGCTGTTGGCGCCAGACACTTTATTACCCAACCCCGCTGCTCAAAGGCCATCAAGGGATTTTGTCTCACACACACACACACACACACCACACACACACACACACACACACACACACACACACACACACACACACACACACACACACACACACACACACACACACACACACACACACACACACACACACACACACACACACACACACACACTCTCACACTTGTTACTGTGTCACAAGATGCCAAAAGCATAAAAAACTACGTAAAGACAGGAAATGATGTCACAGGAGTATTGACAGATGGGCTAACTATAGCTCTAAAGAGGACGTCATGATGCCATGATAGAGGCCATGTTCCAGAACAGATTTGGAGGCCACCTGCTGAGCACCAAAATGGATACAAGTGGATTGCCAATCTGCAGTGACTGGTTACATCTGTCACTCTAACACACAGATCACTAGTTACACATGAATGAGCACACTCACTCACAAAAAAGAGCAAAAACTGCAAAAAGTACACATAGACCTACATTTCACACACTTGCAGGAATAAGCATGTACAGTGTGTGTGCTTATTTTTTCATTAAAATATTACAGATACACTCACTCCCCCCATTTTCTAGAGGATGAAACGCAGAGGAGCACAGATGTGTGCCGGAGGCTGTCGCCATTGGAGACAGTCACCAGGGGAGACTGACTGACGTAGGCCTGCTGTCAGTCAGCAACATTAACCCAGTGGCCCCTGTCTCTGCCTCCTAGGAGACCACCCATCCAAAATTCATACAGCAATCCCAGAGGGAATATGGAAAAGGTTACAGAGCACAGAATATGTCCCTTTTCACGAAGACGGGTACGCTCAGTCGCACACCTAAGCTGGGCAGTGGTTGGCATGAGCAGTAGTGCAGACATAGGCTACTAATTTATGTACTGCTATTTCATGAAGAGATCTGGTCATATACACACGTGTTTACAACATACACAAGTGGAAGGTGTTGGGTTTGCATATGGTTGAGTAAAACTTGGCGCTGATGGAACATCTGTTGACAGTGTGCTTATTAGGGATAAATGGGCTATAGTTCTCACCACACACACACACCTCATCTGGCAGAAAGTAAGACCCTCATCAGCACAAATCAATGAGCTTCATCCTTGAGCCTCTGCATAAATGCAAATCTAATTTTATGTAAGATCCAGGAAATGCTTGTTTTTTTTCTCTCTCTCTCTCTCTCTCTCTCTCTCTTTCTCTCTCTCTCTCTCTCTCAAGCAATTACTTTTTTCTCTGCTAGGTAATGAGTGGGTGTATCTGTTAATATCTGTTTTTTTTAAGAGCACGTTTATTTGGAATGTCCCTTAGTCAAGCCTACACCTTGTGCAAAGACAGAAAATGATACTATGATGCTCCACAATGACCTTGAAAACACTAAAGCATCAATGATTGATCACCAAATTCAATTTAGATCAAAGTACCAGGCAGCTATGGGGACCATGATGAACCTTTTCATAGCCTACATTCACTTATGACAGAGGTCTGGACCCAACACAGGAAGTCAATATAAATGGACTATGTAAAGAGAAACAAGTACCGCATTCCTGGCTGTGCTAGTTGGATGGAGTCCCAGAACAACAAGGTCCCCTCCCTTGACAGTCCCGGGTGCGTCACCGAGCTGAAAGAGATGTGCCTGCTTGCTTTGGAACGTAGCTTGCGTCATGGCGCTGACGTGATTCACGCAATGCCATCATCGAGGCACAGCTGACGCCGGTGTGTGACTAAAGTGTGAAGTGTAAAAACATGGATTGTTGCATGTAAAAAAAAAAACGGTCTCCTGTGGTATTTGTTTCGCCTAGACAATGTAGCTTAAATGTATTTGTTATTCTACTAAAAGAGTTACAGAAATGGAATAAATTATTATTTGTGCACAGCCTTCCTTGTCTGGTAATCTGAGCTCTGATCTGAACATTTATTTGGGTAGAAATTGATAGATAGGTCTTATATCAGCGAAGTTAATAGTGTCACTAACTTCAACCAACCACAATAGAAGGGTAAGAAATAAAATCCTTCCTCAACTTAAGAGGTAGCTACAACTAATAAGTAGGCTATAGTATAGGCATAGGCGCAATGGTGCGTGGGCTTCATGAAGCAATTCCTCCATCCTTTAAATGAAATGAAATGAGTAGGCTATTGTATAGTGCATAGCTTCATCAAGCAATTCCTCCATCCTTTAAATGAAATGAAATGAGTAGGCTATTGTATAGTGCATAGCTTCATCAAGCAATTCCTCCATCCTTCATCCTCCATCCTTGGGCTTTTACAAAATTGCAGTAAGATGACAGTTCTGTATTCTATCACAATTGCTAACAGGTGCACCTAAGCTTAGCTCATACCTCTGTTTGTCCCAATGGTTTACTACGCGGAGCTGTCCATGCAATCGATCGCTTGTGCTCAATGCCAACATCACTCGATGCGCATCAAGACTTTATGTAGTTCAAGTATTTGATGATGACTGAACAATGACAACAACAAAAAAGTAATCCAAATAGATCCTGGGGGATTAATGAATTATGCGTATGGTACATTTCAGGGATCTTTTATTTATAATACAAAATAACCTTTAGTGTGTCTGGTTTGTGGGCATTGGTTAATTGCCTGTAATTGGGTGTTCTGGCAGGCAGGCAGGCTATAGGTCTATAATATAGTCTATAGGCTGATAGGTGACATACTGTGTGTGTTGCATGTGGTCCAGTATGGTTAATTTTTATCTTTGTGTTTTTACATGGACGTAAAAAAGAAAGATCACCATGTGCACTCATCTATCCTTATGCAGATTACAATAAGTATAGGCTAATGCAGCGAGAGAGAAACATGGAGCCTATTTTCATGAAGTCTGATGTCTTGAAATCATGGCATTTGAGGACAGTAAAATGGATCAATGCAGGGTAAAAAAAAATATTGAAATTTCTTCGCTTCATCAAAGGCCCGCCTCCTGACCATGTTTTGAGACCAGACCGTCCACTTAATTTGCTGGACAACAGAGAGGCGCCCTTGTACGTTACCTCATTTAATGAGTCGAATTAATCACATCCTAGCTGCCTGGACGCAAAGCCTCTAAATAATCGCCTACAAGAGCTTTCGTCGGGATAAACAATTGCAGTGAGCGTAGCAGAAAGCGCATGGACCACGGAGACTAGCGCGCCGCACCATCTCATTATCTTCCCAGTAAATGCCTGGTAAATAACGGAAGGGTGCAACCGCTTTAGGAAGTGAGCCGGTGTTATATCCGAGCCAAGATGAGCGCGATAGTAATCTGTTTGGTTACGAAGTGATACGTCGGTGTGAAAGACACATTTTGTGTGCGTTAATTAAGCGGGTAAGCATCTTCTCTTGCACCGTGGATACCATCTAATCCTTCAAGACGGACGGCGCGGCGGAGCGAAGAGGGAGAAGGTCGAAAATGAGGGACAGGGACTTCATGCCCAACATGGAACGGGGGAAACCCGCCACATACACGGGGGACAAAAAGGCGAAAATGGCTGCGAAGACTAACAAAAAGTGGGTGAGACTGGCCACTGTTTTCGCATACGTGTTGTCCGTTTCTCTGGCGGCTATAATATTGGCCATATACTACAGCCTAATATGGAAACCGACGTCTGCCGCCTCCTCATCGTTTGCGAGCCACAATGCTGTGACCGTTGTCGCGGCGAATACTACTGCGAACATAACCACCAGTAGTGCGCCGAATAATACAACGCACACAGGTACGCAGACGGACGCTAGTATACGCGACGACACGAGGTCCAAGGCATCACCAGTTACCATCAAAACAGAGACGTCCGGGACTGAGGCATTTCAGTGGGCGGATAGTAGTAGTAAAAGTCCCACGGTCTCCGCAGACGACAATACGCCCAAAACAGCAAATATCGGACCAACGAATGGACACTTGATCTCCGCGCAAAGCTACGCAGCCACAAACAACAAATTGGCAACTCCAACAGAAGTCAGACACGGGTCTCCAAGTGTCACTGGAGAGGATTCAGTGAACTTGCCGACGCACGCAACCATGGACCAAGAGGATAAGTGGTGGATGTTTAGCTTGGTCTCTCCTGCTGTTGGAGTACAACACGAGCCTGTGGAAGGATCTGGGCTGGATTATATTCAAGAGAGCCAAGCTACGGATTCTTATCGGATGAGCGCAGTGACGCTGGCGGAAGCCGCAGCGGCTACAATCGCAGATCATCAGACTTTGCCCACCGACTCTACCTCTGACCAGGCCCAGGGTACGTGGGGACCGGTTACCTTTACCGATGCACAACGTGATTCGGATTTAATAACGGATCGGTCCTCTAACGTACCAGAGCACAGGCAGGAGGAGATAGTTACCATGGAAAACGGAGATGCTCCAGCGAGAACTACACAATCCTAAACGCACATGCTTTTTTGGGCACCATTCAAACTGCGTTATAGGGCCTATTCTTATGATGCATTAACGCTTTTTGAAAATTAGCATTATAGCCTAGCATTCCAATATTTAAGTTATGCCTTCATTTGGTACCCTTATTTGGATTGTTGGCATCACAACATTTCTATCGAAGCATCTTCAAATGTGACCCCATAATGTTGAGGAAATGAACGAAATAATTTGTGCGTCTGGATTCGAGCTATAGGCCTATGTTTAAATGTGTTGTTTACGGAGGATAACGGAGCCATGATAAACAAACAGCCTATAGCTATTTAACGAGAAAGGCATTTGTATGGTATATCTTTATTGTCTCTGTCCCAAGGTAAGATGATATCAGGAATGGATTGGCAGAGAAAAATATGTAGACCCTCTCAGGTAGCCTATGTCCATAAACTAATACATTTAGCCGCAAAATACACTGTGTTTTGGTCTTTTCAGTAGGAGTAACATTGTGCGCACCGACCATTGTTGAAGTTATAGCCAAATGTAGCCTCCTTTTTACAATATCCATGTGCAATACGTAGCCTGTCTGAACACACAAATAAAGCCTTTTGAGAATAATATTGTTTTTCATGGTTTGTCACGTTTACACTACAGTATGTTACTTAGACAACCGGACTTGAGATCATGCTTTATGCACTTATTTCAATAACTTTTGCGCACGCACACCTTTGTTGACTAAATCAATGACCCAAGTGTCAAGTAGAGTAGGGCGTTCTTATTATTTCAAATGGGAACCATTGAAATCTTTATGCTCTGAAATGTTGCTTTGTCTTCAATATTTTTCAATTAGATATTGCTTGTTGGCGCGTGGGATAATTTTTCAGGGCAGGTGGAGAACAATATGCTACATTAAACATTTTGGAACGTGTCCATGTCTTATCAAAATATACAGAGGTACTGTACAAGAAAGCATGTTCTCGTTGTTGTAAACAAATTATTGCTGGGATGGAGGAAACGATGACACAACGGCCCTCAGCTGAGAAAAAATATGATATATTACAAAGTATGACAGCTGTTTCGATATTGGTGTATTGGCAATGGGCCATGAAATGGGTTGCTTGCAAACTGCAGACATTGGGCAATACCAGAGTGACAACGGTTTACAGGCTGACACATTTCCTAATAAATTACACATAACGTTTACATTAAGAATATATTTCAAAGTTCTGGGGCATTGCCCATTAAATGCTTTGTGAATGTGTGAATGACAAGAGAAATAAATGGCACCAGAGAGGAAGGGAAAGGTTAATGAGGGGGAGAGTTTTCATCTAATCAGACTGAACTTCAAGAGGAATAGAATTTCTTAATCAGGATAGACTTCCATCCTATCCTTCCAACTTCCAACCTACCACCCACCCTATCCTTCCAACCTATGCTTCCACCCTATCCTTCCACCCGATCCTTCTAACCTATCCTTCCACCCTATCCTTCCACCTATCCTTCTAACCTATCCTTCCACCCTATCCTTCCAACCTATGCTTCCACCCTATCCTTCCACCCTATCCTTCCACCCTATCCTTCTAACCTATCCTTCCACCCTATCCTTCCATCCTATCCTTCCATCCTATCCTTCCACCCTATCCTTCCACCCTATCCTTCTAACCTATCCTTCCACCCTATCCTTCCACCCTATCCTTCTAACCTATCCTTCCATCCTATCCTTCCACCCTATCCTTCCACCCTATCCTTCCATCCTATCCTTCCACCCTATCCTTCCACCCTATCCTTCCACCCTATCCTTCTAACCTATCCTTCCATCCTATCCTTCTAACCTATCCTTCCACCCTATCCTTCCATCCTATCCTTCCACCCTATCCTTCTAACCTATCCTTCCACCCTATCCTTCCAACCCATCCTTCCATCCTATCCTTCCACCCTATCCTTCCATCCTATCCTTCCACCCTATCCTTCCACCCTATCCTTCTAACCTATCCTTCCACCCTATCCTTCCAACCCATCCTTCCATCCTATCCTTCCATCCTATCCTTCCAACCCATCCTTCCATCCTATCCTTCCACCCTATCCTTCTAACCTATCCTTCCACCCTATCCTTCCAACCCATCCTTCCATCCTATCCTTCCACCCTATCCTTCCATCCTATCCTTACACCCTATCCTTCCATCCTATCCTTCCACCCTATCCTTCTAACCCATCCTTCCATCCTATCCTTCCACCCTATCCTTCCACCCTATCCTTCCACCCTATCCTTCTAACCTATCCTTCCACCCTATCCTTCCACCCTATCCTTCCACCCTATCCTTCCACCCTATCCTTCTAACCTATCCTTCCACCCTATCCTTCCACCCTATCCTTCTAACCTATCCTTCCACCCTATCCTTCCACCCTATCCTTCCACCCTATCCTTCCACCCTATCCTTCTAACCTATCCTTCCACCCTATCCTTCCATCCTATCCTTCCACCCTATCCTTCCATCCTATCCTTCCATCCTATCCTTCCACCCTATCCTTCCACCCTATCCTTCCATCCTATCCTTCTAACCTATCCTTCCACCCTATCCTTCTAACCTATCCTTCCACCCTATCCTTCCACCCTATCCTTCCACCCTATCCTTCTAACCTATCCTTCCACCCTATCCTTCTAACCTATCCTTCCACCCTATCCTTCCATACTCCCGAGACCAGAATGGGCTCCACTCTTCAGTGTCGTAAGAGCGTCCTCCACTAATCTTAGCTTGACTCTGTATCATTCTATGCCACAGTGGGCTTTAAATTGCTGCCTTGACCACCTTCCAGAATCATTTGCCCAGGGTCGGACTGGCCATCTGGCGTTTCGGGGAAATGCCAGATGGGCTGTTCCAATTTAAAGTCTAGTGGGCTTGTCAATTATTTATTTTTTTGCAGAATGATAATTATCTGGCTAATAATGGGGCCTCGAGGAAAAAATAGTCTGGTGTGTTAGAAATGCCAGGTCCATTTTTTGGTCCCAGTCCGACCCTGCATTTACCTGTGCCCTGCACCGTACCATGTATGCTCCCAGGCTCTGATGGCAAAACCTGGCCATTGTTCAACAAAAGGCGAGGCTGGGCTCTTCAATACCATGAGTTACCGCACTCCCGCTCATCCGAGTAATAGCTCTCCTCCCCAATGGGACCTGCATTAGTTCTGGCAGCTTCTGCCACAAATAACTGTACCCTCAGAGGACTATCACATGCACCCCTCCTTTCAGTCTTTAACACCCTTCTTCTAGAGAGCAGTGTGTTTTCTTAGGAGGAAACTAACAAACAGATGCTAGTCCAAATGGGAGTCTGGTCAACACTAAAGTGGCCAAAGCACATTCAGGGCTCAAGGTGTCATGTAGGCCTTTCTGTCCTTCAAGCATGAGAAATGGATGCATACTACTTCACTTCATGTTATGTTGAGTGTTGGTAGGAGGTTTTGAGAGTAAGGGAAGTGGAAGGGCAAGGGAGTTTAATCTTACAGATAGCCTTTTGATGGTGCAAAGATATATATATATTTTTTTTATTTAACTAGGCAAGTCAGTTAAGAACAAATTCTTATTTACAATGACATCCTAGGAACAGTGCCTTGCTCAGGGGAGGAACAACAGATTTTTACCTTATCAGTTCAGGGATTTGATCTAGCAACCTTTTGGTTACCGGCCCAATGCTCTAACCACTAGGCTCCGGGGTGGCAAAGATCAAGGCCTGATCCAGATCTTTTAGCAATGACAAATACAATACAGACAACAATAGGCACTTCAACTGGTCTAAAGCCAAGAATAACTAGTATTTTACTGGGTGACTTTCACTTTTACTTGAGTCAAGTAAAAATGACTCAAGAAAAATTGAAAGTCACCCAGTAAAATACTACTTCAGTAAAAGTCTAAAAGTATTTGCTTATAAATATACATAAGTATCAAAATTAAAGGTAATTGCTAAAATATACTTAAGTATCAAAAGTAAAAGTATAACTAGTTTTAAATCCCTTATATTAAGCAAACCAGATGGCACAACTAAGACAATCATTTACAAAGAAAGCATTTGTGTTTAGTGAGTCTGCCACATCAGAGGCAGTAGGGATGAACAGGGATGTTCTCTTGATAAGTGTGTGAATTTGAAAATGTTCGTGTCCTGCTAAGCATAAAAAATGTACAAAAAACTTTTAGGTGTCAGGGAAAATGTTTGGAGTAAAAAGTATATACTTTTCTGTAGGAATGTAGTGGAGTAAAAGTAAAAGTTGTAAAAAAAATATATAAATAGTAAAGTAAAGTACAGATACCCCACAACAAAAGTAAAGTATTTTTACTTACACCACCACATTTTTGTGTTAATGGTGCAATCAGTTGGTTGTAGTTTTGGATAGAGCAGACCATATATTTATGTTAGCTACATGTGTGACATAACTCCGCCAGTCCTATTTATGATATCATTAATAAAGATTATACCGTTTGTAATTTTGTTTCTCCCCCCCCAAAAAATATATACATCAATTTGTATATTTGAGTTTAACCATAATATTTGCTGTAATATGTGTTCTGTCTTTTAAGGTGGATTATACTGAAATTGCAACCAGCTTTCTATAGCTTGTTTTAAAAATAGCGATATTCTGTAGATGATATCATTTTTCATGACCTTTGTTTTGCTGCAGTTGATAACCAGGCCTTCTTGCTGGCCAAAGGACTGGATTTGGTCAATTTCTGGCTTGTAGATGTTGGTGTGTGATAAAAGAGTTGTCATCGGTGAAGTCAAGGTCTTAGTAAAATTCAAGGTCCATCGTATACCTCTTGCCTGATCTTCTGTTGTTCGCCGCATCACCCAGTCTATTGCCAGGTTGGAGAGTAGGGCTGAAATCACACAATCTTGACAAACTCCAGACTTCACAACAAAGCTCGTGTTGTTTGTTCCCACAGTGCATGAGAAGTTGCCGCAGAACTGTTTTATGATGTTAATGACATGGGTGGAGATTCCATAAATTCTTAATATCTTCCATAAACTGCCGCGGCGGATGCTGTCAAAAGTCTTCTGGAAGTCAATAAAGTTGATGTAGAGCTTCCAATGCAACTCACTACATTGATCAATAATGTTCCTGAGGGCAAAGATCTGGTCTGTACAGCTCCTTCCTCCACTAAAACCCGCTTGTTCGTTCATAAGCACTTTGTCTACAGCTGGAGACATCCGTTGTACGATATTCTTGCAATAGATCTTGTTGGGAACTGATTTTGCAGTTCCATCCTGTTTTTGCAGTTGTGTGCCCTTCTTAGGTACCTGTATGATGATCCTTTTGGTCCAATCTGAAGGTATCTTTCCTTTCATTCAGATTTCAATGAAGATTTTGAACAGCTCTTCATTGAGGCTATCAGGACCTGGAGCTTTTCCATTCTTACTGGACTTGATGGTAGTGATTATTTCTTCTTCGGTTGGTGGGTCGGTGTTTATGTCTAGATCTTCTGGAGCAGTTTCAGGTGTGTTAATTAGATCCACAGGGGGTTGAGAACCTCTGAAATGTTCTGTCCATCTTGCTTCCTGTTCATTTTCTGTATTTGACTTGAAGTTTCAGTCACAGATTAGGTTAGTGATTTTTTATACTGTTCCTTACGTCCTTTTGTCTCTTCTGACTAGCCAGTTGTCTATTCTGACTAGCATGTTCATTTTTCTGTACTGCTCTTCCAGTTTCTGTTTCAGCCTTTTTGATTTGGCATCTGTTGTTTTCTCTTACAGGTCCCCTCTTTCTTCAATAATTTCCCATGCTTCTGGGGTGATCCATTCCTCAATAATTTCCCATGTTTCTGGGGTGATATATTCCTCAATTTCCCATGTTTCTGGGGTGATCCATTCCTTGCATTGCCGCCTTCTCTGTCCATGGTTTCCTTGCTGCTTTTACTGTAAGCCTTAATCACTTTCTCCCACTTCCTATCTCTCTCTCTCTCTATATATATGTAAATATATACTGCTCAAAAAAAATAAAGGGAACACTTTAACAACACATCCTAGATCTGAATGAAAAAAATAATCTTATTAAATACTTTTTTCTTTACATAGTTGAATGTGCTGACAACAAAATCACACAAAAATAATCAATGGAAATCCAATTTATCAACCCATGGAGGTCTGGATTTGGAGTCACACTCAAAATTTAAGTGGAAAACCACACTACAGGCTGATCCAACTTTGATGTAATGTCCTTCAAATAAGTCAAAATGAGGCTCAGTAGTGTGTGTGGCCTCCACGTGCCTGTATGACCTCCCTAAAACGCCTGGGCATGCTCCTGATGAGGTGGCGAATGGTCTCCTGAGGGATCTCCTCCCAGACCTGGACTAAAGCATCCGCCAACTCCTGGACAGTCTGTGGTGCAACGTGGCATTGGTGGATGGAGCGAGACATGATGTCCCAGATGTGCTTAATTGGATTCAGGTCTGGGGAACGGGCGGGCCAGTCCATAGCATCAATGCCTTCCTCTTACAGGAACTGCTGACACACTCCAGCCACATGAGGTCTAGCATTGTCTTGCATTAGGAGGAACCCAGGGCCAACCGCACCAGCATATGGTCTCACAAGGGGTCTGAGGATCTCATCTCGGTACCTAATGGCAGTCAGGCTACCTCTGGCGAGCACATGGAGGGCTGTGCGGCCCCCCAAAGAAATGCCACCCCACACCATGACTGACCCACCGCCAAACCGGTCATGCTGGAGGATGTTGCAGGCAGCAGAACGTTCTCCACGGCGTCTCCAGACTCTGTCACGTGCTCAGTGTGAACCTGCTTTCGTCTGTGAAGAGCACAGGGCACCAGTGGCGAATTTGCCAATCTTGGTGTTCTCTGGCAAATGCCAAACATCCTGCACGGTGTTGGGCTGTAAGCACAACCCCCACCTGTGGACGTCGGGCCCTCATACCACCCTCATGGAGTCTGTTTCTGACCATTTGAGCAGACACATGCACATTTGTGGCCTGCTGGAGGTCATTTTGCAGGGCTCTGGCAGTGCTCCTCCTGCTCGGTAGCGGTCCTGCTGATGGGTTGCTGCCCTCCTACGGCCTCCTCCACGTCTCCTGATGTACTGGCCTGTCTCCTGGTAGCGCCTCCATGCTCTGGACACTACGCTGACAGACACAGCAAACCTTCTTGCCACAGCTCGCATTGATGTGCCATCCTGGATGAGCTGCACTACCTGAGCCACATGTGTGGGTTGTAGACTCCCTCTCATGCTACCACTAGATGAGTACTACTGAGTAGCATGAAAGCACCGCCAGCATTCAATTATTGGGGGTGTCTTGCTAATTGCCTATAATTTCCACCTGTTGTCTATTCCATTTGCACAACAGCATGTGAAATTTCTTGTCAATCAGTGTTGCTTCCTAAGTGGACAGTTTGATTTCACAGAAGTGTGATTGACTTGGAGTTACATTGTGTTGTTTAAGTGTTCCCTTTATTTTTTTGAGCAGTGTATATATATATATATATATATATTCTTGATGGTTTGGTCTCTCAGCATGCCAACATGTTGATGGTCCTGAACGTTTCAGCTAGCAGTCACAAGATGGTGGTCACTGGCAACATCTGCTCTCCTTCGCAACTTGACGTCCCTCAGCGAGCTTCTCCACTTGCCGTTGATCACCAGGTGATCAATCTGGTTTGCCTCTTCCATTAGGAGAGTACCATGTCAGCTTGTGGATATTCTTGTGGGGAAACTGGCTGCCACCTATCACCAGGTTATTTGTGACGCAGAATGTTGCCAGTCTGTCACTGTTATCATTCATCTCTCCACAGCCGTGCTCCATATTGCTCTCTCGTAGTTAGTGTTGTCGGTGCCAACCATTGCATTCAGGTAACCAATGAAGAGGATCAGGTCTTTAATAGGTGTTTTCTCTACTTCAGATTGGAAGGTGTTAAAGAACAGGTATTTTTCTTCATCTTTGGCATCGTTTGTGGGAGCATAACACTGAATTATTGTTAGTTTGGTTGGTTGTCCATTGAGCCTGGCTGTTATCATTCTGCTGCTGATTAGTTTCCATTCCATTAGAGTTCTCTACACCTTTCTGTAGGATGATGTCAACACCGTCACAATGTTGTCCGTCCTCCTTTCCAGCATGTAGTACTGTTTCTCAAGTGCTAGTTCTTGTAGATTCAGAGCTAGTCCACCTGACTTCCCTCACCCCCAGGATCTGTAGCTTGTATCTCCTCATTTCGTTGGAAACCTGTGCCAGCTTTCTGGACTCAAACATTGTTCAAAAATTACAAAAGCCAAAGTGCAGTTTGTTTTTGGTGTTCAGTGCTCCCATAAGTCTGTCACTAGATTCCCGTAGGCTTTCACTGATGGTGCTCATACAAGTCTGGGACTCTGGGAGATCTTCATATCCAATTGTAGAATTGTAATTTGTTGCGGGTTCTGTAGCACAAATTTTTTGCGGTTTCGGGTTGTTAGCCCCATGCCCAACAGTCCAACCTTTCTGTTTTCGGGAGATTTTGGAGATGATTTGTTAGTCCTCTCCCCTGACCTTTTGTCTTCCTGGTGATGGATTACAGTCTCATACCACGTGAGGCCAGACAGGCTTTGGGTTGTGTACAAGCAGCCCCGGCACGTCAAGCCCAACCAACTACTGCTACGTTGGTTTTACCAGTTCATACCAGCAGCGCAAAACATTTTTGACTGTATCAACAGTGGACTAATTAAAAAAATACCAGAAGATAGCTTTTGAGTGGATTATTCCTTTAATGAAATGTTGAAATAAGCATTTTCAATTCTTGCTTAGTCATGCCATGTAAATATCAGCCTTTTACTATTACTTATTATTGATAGGAAATCGAAGGTAACCACTAAACATGTTAATTCTGCTGTTGTCAAACATGCTACTGCCACTCCAGAGAACCACATTGACTTTGTCTCCTTCCACTAGGTCTAGTGTGACTCCATTGGCCCCCCGCCGTGGTATATTCCGGATTTTGGGTTTGCAGTTTCATAGACGGCAACCATTTTCACACCGTTCTTAAGCAACGCTGCATTCGCCTTCCCTGAATTCCCAACATTGCAAGTGAATGTGAAGTAGTAGGCCCCTCCCACAGGTGCAGTAAAGACACCTGCATCAGGTAGGAAAGCAAGGTGGACAAAAACAACTCTGTGTGATTATGACACAACAGAACAAGGACATAAAGACACCTCAGTAACATACATAAAGGTGCAATCTGTATCTTTCATCATTGCCAGTGGCAACTCAAAGTACTACAAACACTTTCATCCAAGAACCGAAATATTAAACAAACTGTTTGATTCACTAAGTCTCATCCCCTCAGTTTATAAGTGCAGGGCAGCGCTTGACACTAAATGAAATTACCGATTGCACCTTTAAAATAATGTTGAGAGACTAGTGGGTAAATACCTGTATCTGGGTTATATGCTTCACCGATGTTCGTAATGACCTTTTTATACACCACGGTGGTGTTCTCGTCGAAAGGTCCTAAGTGATAATGTTCATCATTGACCATAAGTGTAGTGGAGAAGGCCACTTTTGGTTTTCCTGTAAAAAGACATTATGTTCAGATTACTACACATCATACGTTTGAAGCCAGATAGCTTGACAGCCTGAACTTTTGCACTTCTTTCCAATGACACTGTGAAATAATGACAGAGCATGAACACACTTCCACTGATCATGCGTACACACACACACACACACACACACACACACACACACACACACACACACACACACACACACACACACACACACACACACACACACACACACACACACACACACCCACACACACACACACACACACACACACTGTTCCTGCACGCCCTTAGGAATACCGACACACATTAAGAAACTTAGTCTAGGGACAATGATAAGAAATGGCCAACATTACCGTTACACTCGCTCTCCAGTTTCTCCACTCTGGCTGTCAGTTCCCTCAGCAGCCTGTCAACCTCGGACGGGACAGCTGAGAAAGATGTTGAGATGGGAACCTGGTTTGGCCCAGGTGTTGGTGAGATAGGCTCACTCTCCGTCTGAGTCTCAACCACACAACAGCAAAGCAACACCACTACAGCCAAAACAGACTCCATCGCAGGGCTTTCAACGAACCGGGTGGGAAAGGTTTGCTGAGATGTCTGACTGCTCCTCATATGTTGAGTTAGATATATATGGATTGGTTTATTTAAAATGTAACCAGGGTTGCAAAATTCTGGGAACTTTTCATAAATCCCCAGCTTTTGCAGAAATCCTGGCTGGAAGATTCCTGGAATCAGGAGGGAATAAGCAGGAAATCCAGTACTCCTCCAACTGGGATTTCTGGACCACCTGGGAATTTTGTCAAAATTACCTGGATTTTGCAACCCTAGTATCAGCATAGTTCACTCAACTCTGTGCGTCAACAAATTACATCAAACCGATCCTTCGCTTTTTACCGTAATAGAACAGCGAAGACAAATGTATATTTTGATTAAAGGAGCAGTCGACAATATTTCTATAAAACGTATGTCTATGTTGTATCTATAGTAGTAAAGGAAGAAAAAAACGAAACATAATACCCGTATGGCCAACTGACATAACCTTGAAATAGCAGATGTTGATGATAACAAGAAATACACTTGTTTCTCTATAACCAATGATTAAACAAATAAAACAACATTCTTGAGACATGGGTAGGTTGGATCCTTATATTTGCTTTATTTTCCAGAACAGAACAAAAAACATTTTATTAAATCAGGTTATGTGAACAAAACTGTTTTCTGTAAGGCTGCAGTATGTATGGTACATTCAGTTTCTGATGCTCCTTGGTTACATAAGAAGTAAAAAAATGTAAAAACAACTAAACATATTGTCACTCCTGCTCCCGTTCTTCCCCCGAGCGCCAGGCTCCCCTGCACTTCACACATCATCATTACTCACACCTGCCTTCCCCACATCACGCGCATCGGCGATTACTGGACTCACCTAGACTCAATCACCTCTGTCATTACCTTCCCTATATCTGTCTGGTTCCCCGCTCTGTTCCCTGCTTCTGCATTGATTGTCATATGTCCATGTTTAACCGTGTGCTGACGCTGTCCTGTTACCTGTTTGTTCCTGATTAAAATGTTGACTCCCCTTACCTGCTTCTCATCTCTTGCGTCGGTCCTTACACTTATGCTCTAGTACAGTGTGCTCAGGCTCACTGTAGTTAGTGCTGGATATGTTAGTGGGGGGATTCCTATGCATCTGTGACATCTGATAAACTAGTTTTACTGTATTGGTGATTAAGAATCTTTACAAATCATACATTTGTAAAACCTTCAGAATCCTGTTTGCATAAACGTTGGAGAAATGCACCTGCAGTATTTCCTGAAGGATGACGAACATCACTGTTTGATTATTGTACATACATTCCTACAAAAACTTTACAATCATTACAGATACAACAAGCAAATGGTATGCTCTCCTCACATTGGAAAGAGCAGGACACCAGTGAATGTGCTCCTGTATCCATTGTCATAGATGCTGTTGTCACGCCAGAGGATAATTTTAACATGATCACCTTCATTTAACTGCAGTATTACACTATTTGACCCCATGCTGTCAACATTACCATTTTCAATCACGGCAGCCATATTTTGGCCATTCTTCAACAGTGCCGCATTCACTTTTCCTGTAGTCCCAGAATTGCAAGTGAACGTGAAGTAGTAGACCCCTCTCACCGGTGCAGCAAAGACACCTGCAGTGCAGAGAGAGGAGATGCATGCAATAGATGCATTCATTTCAACATCATACTCGTGATGAACATGAATTCCTTTTGGTACAATTTATATAGAATGGTTGACTTGCATGTTTGATGTCCGAAGGTATATAAAAGTCACGGACAATCAAAGCCCTCTGAGCTCATATTACAATTCAAAATAAATTAAATTAGAAACAGTAATTATGCTGTAAAATAAACTACCTGTTCCAGAGTTGTAAGCTTGGCCAATGTTTGTGATAACATTTGTGAATATCAGGGTGGTGTCAATATTAAAGGGCCCTCTGTGTTGAGATGATGGGAAGAGCGATGCTGAGAACGCCACCTTAGGTCTCTCTGTGAAGAAACAAGTGTAAATTATTTCAAGAACACACACACAAACACGAAAAGTGATTGAAATTAACTTTGGCTTTAGAAGTACCGGCCATTGGGGAAATTCACAATGTTACAAAATGTAGCAAGAACACCATCATATCGTGCTCAGTCACTTACTCACCATTACCTGCCTTCTCCAGATTTTCCACTTTGGCAATAAGTTCTCTCAGCACAGTGTAGACGTCCGATTGGGAGCCGGTGGTGCCTGCCGCTTCACCGGAACTCTCCATCAGCTCGTTCATCCAGTCGTTTCCTACTTTGTCGTCAAAGTGTTGAGAGCTTTCGTTTGTGACGTTTCCTTCATTACTGCTCTCAACTTGCGCTCCAGACAGACTGCAGCAGCACAGCAACAGCAGCAGAACACTGACAGCCTCCATCTCTTAATAAAGCAACTGCTATGAGAATTTTGTTCCCAATGTTCATAAACTGAACTTCAATTAAACTACTCAGTCTGCACCCCAGAGTTTGTAAGGTTCTGGTTAAATGACACAGATGGAGGCCCAGCCTACAATAGTCAACCAAGTTTATTCACGAGAGCTCTGAATATCATACAATGTACACAACCTTTTATACCTAACATTTGGTCATATCATATGTCATACCCCTTACAGATGCCCCCTCCTCTTCTTTAACACTGTCAATGCTTATTTAAAAGTCTTCTCCATCACATACATTGCTTATCATATCCTGCCCCATGTTACATAATTTACTGTAAGCCTAAAGGTTTCTCCCCTCCCTGGGTGGGGAGACCTTCTTCCTGTTATTAGTTTCACAGTGGTCACAAGTTGTCTGCTGTCTTAACAGTTCCCCTTTTTCCTTGAATGTCTTGCTTACATTGCTAAATCCTTAAGCTTAAACTTTTCCTACACACACACATTAGTACCTTCATCTTATAATCACTCGGTTATACATTTTCAGGGTGAAATCATTTAGTCAAACCTTTAATCATAACATTTTCATTACAATCCACCCTATTGGCTAAATATTTCACATACACTATTACACATCTATTTTTATTGGATTCAGAAATGTCACCCAAAATCAACTAGATAAAAGAAAACAAATACATGTATTTTCATTACATACTTATCAATGACTGTTCTAAGCCTATGTCCAGTCATAACTCTTCGGATTAGGATTTTCGCAATGACCTTCATTTAAAGAAACAGCCTTCCTAAGTGTTAAAGATGGTTTCATCGAACATGGGTTCCTCATAACTGAATGGATCCTCCACCAGGCTCGGTGGTAGGTATTTGTCATCCCACTGGTCTGAACTTGGAATCAGTCCGTATCTCACCATCTGCTCCGTCATTGATCTCTCCAGAGCCCTGGAAATGAGACCTCTTGCACAAGGGACCAAACAACAACCACATAATATGCTAGTTCTGAACGTCACATGCTAATGTAAAAAGCTGTTTTTTTATATAAATATGAACTTGATTGAACAGACATGCATGTATTGTATAACATAATGTCCTAGGTGTGTCATCTGATGAAGATCATCAAAGGTTAGTGCTGCATTTAGCTGTGGTTTGAGTTTTGGTGACATTATATGCTAGCTTGAAAATTGGGTGTCTGATTATTTCTGGCTGGGTACTCTGCTGACATAATCTAATGTTTTGCTTTCGCTGTAAAGCCTTTTTGAAATCGGACAGTGAGGTTAGATTAACGAGAGTCTTGTCTTTAAATAGCTGTAAAATAGTTATATGTTTGAAAAATGGAAGTTTTCGGATTTTAGAGGAATTTGTATTTCGCGCCACGCCCATCATTGGATATTGGAGCAGACGTTCCGCTAGCGGAACATCTAGATGTAAGAGGTTAAAGACAAGACTCTCGTTAATCTAACCACACTGTCCGATTTCAAAAAGGCTTTACAGCGAAAGCAAAACATTAGATTATGTCAGCAGAGTACCCAGCCAGAAATAATCAGACACCCATTTTTCAAGCTAGCATATAATGTCACAAAAACCCAGAAGACAGCTAAATGCAGCACTAACCTTTGATGATCTTCATCAGATGACAACCCTAGGACATTATGTTATACAATACATGCATGTTTTGTTCAATGAAGTTCATATTTATATCAAAAAACAGCTTTTTACATTAGCATGTGACGTTCAGAACTAGCATACCCCCCGCAAACTTCCGGGGAATTTACTAACAATTTACTAAATTACTCACGATAAACGTTCACAAAAAGCATAACAATTATTTTAAGAATTATAGATACAGAACTCCTCTATGCACTCGATATGTCCGATTTTAAAATAGCTTTTTGGTGAAAGCACATTTTGCAATATTCTAAGTAGCCCAGCCATCACGGGCTAGCTATTTAGACACCCAGCAAGTTTAGCCTTCACCAAAGTCAGATTTACTATAACAAAAATGTTATTACCTTTGCTGTTCTTCGTCAGAATGCACTCCCAGGACTTCTACTTCAATAACAAATGTTGGTTTGGTCCCAAATAATCCATCGTTATATCCAAACAGCGGCGTTTTGTTCGTGCGTTTTAGACACTATCCGAAATGGTAAATCAGGGTTACGAGCATGGCGCATTTCGTGACAAAAAATATCTAAATATTCCATTACCGTACTTCGAAGCATGTCAACCGCTGTTTAAAATCAATTTTTATGCAATTTATCTCGTAAAAAAGCGATAATATTCTGACCGGAACTCTGCGTTTCGGTAAATAGAGGGAAAAAAAGAAGGACTGGGGCGGCCAGTGCACGAGCCTAAGCCCTTTGTCCTCTGATCGGCCACTTGACAAAGGCGATAATGTGCTTCAGCCTGGGGCTGGAATGACGACATTCTGTTTTTTCCCCGGGCTCTGAGAGCCTATGGGAGCCGTGGGAAGTGTCACGTTACCGCAGAGATCCTTTGTTTTGGAAAGAGATGTCAAAGAAAGCCAATAAATGGTCAGACAGGCCACTTCCTGTAAAGGAATCTCTCAGGTTTTTGCCTGCCATATGAGTTCTGTTATACTCACAGACACCATTCAAACAGTTTTAGAAACTTTAGGGTGTTCTCTATCCATATCTAATAAGTATATGCATATTCTAGTTACTGGGTAGGAGTGGTAACCAGATTAAATCGGGTACGTTTTTTATCCGGCGGTGTAAATACTGCCCCCTAGCCCTAACAGGTTAACCTGCATTCAATGGTACCGTTCATGCGCTCAATCAGGCCCGTGGATTGTGGACTATAGGAACAATGTTTCTTCATATTTATACCTAATTTTTGTCCAATGTTATCTATTATTTGATTAGAAAAATGGGACCCATTGTCGGAATAAATGGTTTCTGCTAGACCAAATCTAGGAATGATATCTTGGCATAATGCCTTAGCCACTGTTAGTGCATCTGCAGAGGAGGTGGGAAATGCTTCCACCCATTTAGTGTATTTATCTATGAGGGTCAGACAGCACTTCTTTCCTTCACTTCTAGTAAGTTCTATAAAATCCATTTCTAGTTGTTGGAAAGGATATTTTGCCCGGGGATATTCTCCCTGTGGTGCTCTCTGTCTACCCTGGTGATTACTTTGTGCACAAATAACACATCTGGAACATTTTTTTTAAGTAGTTTGTAATCCCGTATGCTACGAAGTGCTTTCTTATTATTTCTACCATCCCTCCTGTTGATACATGGCTCTGCCCATGTATCAATATTGTTGTATATCTAAACAATGACTTAGGCAGTATTGGTAATCTATCCTTATACCAAATCCCATCTGTATGGACCGCTCCTAACCTTTCCCATTTTGAAATCTCCTTCATTGGTGCTCTAGATTGACTGTCCTGTAATATTGTTCTGTCTATGCTCACTTCCTCTTTTAACAAATGCTGTGTCGGCAGTTGTGGCTTGAGGCCTGCCCGTTTTGCTTCCTGATCCGCCTTCCTGTTGCCATTACTGATACTATCCTTTCCAGTAGTGTGAGCCTCACATTTACAAATAGCTAACTTTTCTGGCAAAAGTACAGCATCTAATAGATTCAAAATTAACTGAGCGTGTGTAATAGGTTTTCCAGAAGTGGTTACCATTCCCCTGTTTCTCCATTGGGCTGCAAATATGTGTACTGTGTTAAATGCATAGGCACTGTCTGTGAAGATAGTAATACATTTTCCTGTCCCTAACTGACACGCACGGGTAAGTGCCACTATCTCTGCTTGTTGTGCTGAATAGTTTCTCGGTAACGGTTCTGCTTCCAAGACCTCTGTGTCTGTAACTATAGCATACCCTGTCGCATTAGAACCATCAGGGTTTTTTCTGGATGAACCATCTACGAACATTGTCAGTTCCCCATCAGATAAGGCTAGGTCAGTCAAATCGGGCCGTGGTAGGACAACTTTCTCAGTTTCGGTTACACAATCATGTGGGCTGCCATCTGTTGCAATCGGAACTAATGTTGAGGGATTCAGAGTCGTACAACGTTCTATTGTCAAATTAGGCATATTCAGAAGAATTATCATACAAGACAAATGTCTAGCTGGTGACATGTATGCCATCTTATGTTCTAACAACAGTATGGATACGGCATGAGGAACTGTTAAAGTCAAGTCATGATAGAGCACCACAGAAGCCGAGTCCTTCACTGCCTGAGCTGCTGCTACCACAGACTGTAAACACGGTGGCATGGCTTGGGCTACTTCATCTAATCGGGAGGAATAGTAAGCAATAGGCCTACTTTTTCCCCTGTGTCTCTGGGTTAGTACTGACGTCATGAACCCCTCCCTACAGTCTACTGTCGTGTCTTTGGGTACCATTAAACTGAAGATAGGTTTATCAATTAACTCCCTGTAATTATTATCACGCGATTAAACTGATTAATCGTTTAATTGTAATTAACTAGGAGATCGGGGCACCAAGAAAAATATTCAGATTACAAAGTTATAATTTTCCTAATATAACTTTCCTATATTATAATATAGGCCGATTATCTTCTGGTTTCAATGGTGTATTTTACCTCTAGTCCAGTCTCATTCCAAACGTCGTAAATTGTTGTATCTGCACGAACCCAGTCTTTACTAAAATCATCCATACATCAATTGTCTTAAAATCATTTATTTACTACACTAAGTAATTAACAGAAAACATACAAACAGTAATTATCGTCACAAAGGATTGGTAGCGTAATGTGCCCTAATGGGCTAACAGGCAGGTCGGCCTGTTGGACAATGGATCATAAAAGTCAGCTGAGGATGCACACCTACAGAGTTCATTAATATTACAATTGACAATTGAACGCTCACTCATTCGGGAACAATTGCAATCAATATATATTTACGCTCAGTGTCGTCGGGATCCTTGTTGAAGCGTTCTGTTCTAATGGAGAGTTCTCTCTCTCTCTCTCTCTCTCTCTCTCGTTTAGAATGGATCTTTCAAAGCGACATTCATTAATGTCGTTATAGAATGGATGTTTCGTTGGTCTTCGCGTTCGATGATATAATTTACTTAGCTGCAGACTAATAATTAATATCAAAGACTTGTTCTTATTCTGTCTGTCTCGATAGTCTAAAAGTTAACCACGTGGTATAGTTCACTTTCAGTAGAGTACTTGGATGGTCAAACCTATGGGCCAACTCGCAATGGAGTGGAGGCCTGGTCTTAAGAAAGTAAATCAGGGTGGGGGTTTTTATAGATGACCCTAGAACAGGCTTGTCAAATGACGCCTGGTCCTGTCTGTGTCCCTTGGGGGGCGTGCCGATGGCTGAGTGAAGCTTGGTACAGAAATCCAATTCTATCACATTAACATCAGTACATAGCATCTCAATGTATTACAAATAGCTTTATCCTTATTAATACATTTTATACAACCATTATGAGGCAAGTCTCATCGCTGAGGCTATTATATAAACAGTTTTATGGTAATATGGCTATATTGTCTCTTCTGAGTATCACAAAATTGTACCAAGCGGACCAGTTTGTAGCTGGACTCTTCACCAATCTTCCATACCCTCTCCAGAACACACCTGTCGCTCGGTTCTCCAATTCTATGAGTTGGAAGAATTTCCTTTGTCTCTCTATGGAACATGTGATAGGAGATTCTCCTCTTAGAGTTTTTACAACCCTTTCACACAGGGCCTGGGTTGGGGGGAAGGTAGGTTGGGGGATGGTACAAAGGGGAGGGGGTCAACTGATAGCCCTGTACCCAAAGAGGCCAACGTCATGACACTACTGTCTGTGTAAAGGGGCAATCATATCTGGGAAACGCCAGTACGAGCTCGATGTTAATAACTTTTTAATGTTTACAAACTGGTTTTCAGCCTCATCTGTCCACTTGATCTTATCTTTTGCTGCCATAGCTTTACCGTATATCAACTCACTAAGCTTCCCTGTATGTAATGCAAAATGGGGTATCCATGCACGGCAATAGTTAGTCATTCCAAGAAAACTCATCATCTGTTTCTTATTGAGTGGTTTAGGTGCTTCTAGAATGGCTGTCTTTCTGGTAGAATTAAGTGTTCTCCCTTCTTGAGTTATAGTGTGCCCCAAATAGATAACTTCCTCCTGCCAGAGTTGCAACTTCCTCTGGCTGACTTTATGACCTTGTTCTGCTAAGAATACTAACAGAGCCAGAGTGTCAGCCTTACAGCCCTTCTGAGAGGGATTCGCCACCAAGATATCGTCTACATATATTAAAATTTGGCTGTTATTTGGAGGATCAAATTGTCCTAAATTTCGGGTAAGGGCTTGGTTGAATATTGTTGGACTTGCCGAAAATCCCATTGGCAGTCTTGAATACACCCATTTTTTTCCCAAAAAGGTAAAGCCGAACCATCCCTGGCTGTCTGAGTGTACTGGAATGCTAAAAAATGCATTTGCTAAATTGATCACCGTGAAGTATGCATTCTCTGGTTTCAACTGGTTCAATAAAGTGTGTGGGTCTGGTACGCATGGAGTTCGTGGAATGATACTATTATTAACCCCCTGTAAGTCTGTGACCATCCTCCAATCAGTACTAGGTGCTGCCTTTTTAACATGGAAAACTGGTGAATTGCAAAATGCTTCATCTCCTGGCACTATCACTCCGCCTTGTCTCAACTGCTCAAAAACAGGCATAATGCCTTTTATTGCCTCTGGTTCCATAGGATATTGCTTCTGATATGGTCGAAAATTAGATTTTGGCACTACTTGTATGGGGACTACTCCTTTAATTAATCCTACATCTGCTGGACCTTGTGACCATAAATATTCAGGAACTTGTCTCAATTCCTCCTCTTGTCCCTCAGTTAGAAGATACATCTTCTCTCATTTCCCCCCATGGTCGCTCAAATGTACCCCAGGAATACTATTGGCTCTCCAATTCAGCTTCCTACGGTATCGATCAGTGGAGGGACTGTGCTGGTCTCCCCCCGTCACATCAATCCAATCTGTAATTCTCTTTCCCTTAGACACCCACTCTCCCATGTCCTCCCACCCCTCTGAAGGCTCTTTGGCGAGAGATACATGCGCACTCCACCTCTCCCTGAACAACTTCTTAGTCTGAGGCAATAATTCTACTTCAACTGCAGCGTGTGTACTGTCATAGTGAAACCACTTCAAACCAATAGTTCTTTCTGCTGTTTTGAACAAAACTTCCTCATAGACTGGGTCTGGACCTGGGTATTTGTTATACCAGAGAGTACAGTGTAAATCATCGGGGGACATCTTGGTGGGTCCTGATACTACATCATCAGCGAGTTCTATCAAAGTTTTAGGAATGTCAGTTAACCCCCCCCTCAGTAGATCTTGACTGTACCAATAACATGGTTCCCCATCCCCACAGACAACCATATTATCCCGGACTATGTATGCTTTCATACCCCTCTCAGTGGGAGTAACGACCACATTCAATCTCGTCATCACATCCCTGTTAACTGGGCAAAGTTTAGATATCAGTACGGGAACCGTAGCTTCTCCCCCAGACGCCTCATGTTTCAGTGTTACAGGAGCGGATAGCCTCTCCATGCACTGATGTCCCGTTGCTGATCGTACAATGATTTTCTCCCCTGATGACTCAATCCCCCTGGGGGCATCCTCATTACATATGGCTGTTCTACAATCCCCAGTATCACATAGGAACTTAATTTTCTTTCCCATTACTGTAAGAGTTAAAAACAGTTTCTGTTCCTGTGCCAAGGCCAGATCCACATTAGCTAATTCAAACACTTCACATTCAAAATCTAAGTTATTTGACATACTCAGTTTTAAATCTATTTCTCCTTCGTCAATGTCAGGCCCTCCATACCAGTTTGTCCAGTCAGTCTCGTTCTCTGTCATAGGGTCCTTCTCTAGTCAGGATTCATCGTCTTCGTCCTCTGAATGAGGATTTGGGCGTCTTTCCCTTTTCCCCTTTTTATCTACCTTACCCTTTGGTTTTTGTTTACAATCGCGGTGATTATGTCCCGTCCTACCACAATGCTCACATGGGGCCTTACACTCTCTAGCAAAATGTCCATCTTTCTGACAATTGTAACATTTTCTAGTTTCCCCTTTGACATTCCTTTTCCGTCTGGTCTAGTCCTGTCCTCTCTTTCTCTTCCTCCCATGACCTTGTCTTCTAAAACTGCCATTAGAAATTCATCTTTCCTGTTCTCTTTCTTCCTCCTTTCTGTCTGTGTATGCTGTTCATGGTGGACAGCATATCTTTTTACCTCCGCCAGGGTAGCTAATCCCCATCCTACCAAATTTTTCCTTACCTCCTTACTTACTTCAGGATGCATCCCTGTCAAAAAGGCTATCTTTAATTGCTGATGATAAGGGGTGTTTTGGTCTCCCCCGTGGGGAGGTTCTGGTGTGCCACTGTTGGCGTTAAATACATCCTTTAACCATTCTAGGTACTGGCTGACCGTCTCACTATCTCCCTGTCTGCATTCAGTTATCTTGGAGAAATCAGCATGTCAGTGATAATGTACCGTCAGATTAGCGCATAATTCCGTGATTTTAGCTCTAAAAGGATCCCCTGGCCCCTCGGTCCACTGAATGACATTCCCGTCCTGCCCCGTGGGCACCCACGCCCCGCGCACGGCGAACCAATCCTTACCTACAATGGTTCTGACTGCTCTCTCTATCTCCCCTGTGTTTAATCTAAAACTGGACGCTAGCCCGCTCAAATCTCTCTCAAATCCAGCCATTCCTGTCTTTGGGTGGGGAATCCCAACCACTGCTTTCTCTATATCTCTCTGTGTCCAGGGCCTGTAGACCCGAACAGTAGGTTCGTTATCCTCCACCCCAGCTTGGGGATTGGGTAGTTCTATCAGGGGATACTGCTCTTCTCTCTCCCCACTGTCTTCTTCCCCACTATAATACTGAAACTCCCTCCTTGGTTTTAGTCTATTCCTTTCTCCTGTGTCTGATGTTCTCCTGAGTAGTCCTGATTGGTTCTGCCTTGGAGAATGTGCTTGATACTTTCCCTTCCACAACATTTCTCTATCTTTTACTGTTTGAGCCTCGGCCCATACTCTACTTTCCTTGATGCTGCAACAATCAGTTCCTGTTCTTTCTCCCTCTCTATTTTTCTATTTCTCTCATTCTCTCTCTCTCTCTCTACCTCTTCACCACCCACGCCTCAATCATAAGCTGGGGGAGGTTCAACCCGGGGCGGCAACTGCACCCTCCTCCGAACCACCACCACCTCATCATCGGGATTTCTCCTCCACGCTTGGTCTACCAGCGATGGGTATAGGTTTTGACCCCCACCCCCACCCGAGTGGCTTATTCTTTCGGCTGGAGGAGCGGAGGGTAGTGTTTCTTGACTCTCTATGATTTCCTTTTTCTTCTCTCCTTCCACCCTCTTTCTGGCTTCTGAAAGCCAGACCCTAGCTGTGTTCAAACCTTGTTTTTTCTGCTTGTTCTCATCTCTCCCACATTCCTTATGCATCCGTTTAATCATAGACTCCAGTTTATCTACGTCCAGGCAACCCTCAAATCTTCCTCCATTTTGGGCCATAATCTACATTCCGTTTATCTTTTAGCTCCATATATCTCTCATCGCCTGTGAGTTCTCCACGCCCCTTAGACCCTTTACTTCCCATTTTAACCTGGTTTTGTTCTATTACGACTACTAATTTGGATCTATGATTATCTTACCTGGTTTTATTTAATTCCACTCTGTTAATTTGGATCTACAATTAGTTTACCTTGTTCCGTTTAATTTAATGCTCTCGCCTCTCCTCCTTTTTGGACTTTATTTCAGTGTTGTCTTTTGAATCGGATCTATGGTTAATTCACTCTTGTTAAGTGACCATTTGAGTTATCTTGTTCGCATAGAATTACCTTCCTATCTCACAAAACCTATTTTATATCCTCTCCTCAATTTAGGATTTTATTTAGGTATGTCTCTTGACTCGGATCTATGGCTAATTTACCACTCGTTAATTAACCCTTTAAGTTATCATATTTGCACAAAATCACCGTCCTATCTCACAGCACCTATTTTAACCTCTTGTCGTTCGCCTAGGATAGGGGGCGCTACAGCGTTTTTTGAAAAAAATCGTGCCCATTTTAAACGGCCTCCTACTCAAACTCAGAAGCTAGGATATGCATATAATTAATACTTGTGGATAGAAAACACCCTAAAGTTTCTAAAACTGTTTGAATGGTGTCTGTGAGTTTAACAGAACTCATATGGCAGTCAAAACCCCGAGACCAATCGTAACAGGAAGTGGAATTCTGAATTGCGGACTCAACTTCATCTCGTTGCCTATAAATCACACAGTGAGCAATGGTTCATTGAGCACTTCCTATTGCTTCCACTAGATGTCCCCAGTCTTTACAAAGTGGTTTGAGTCTCCTACTGTGAAAACTGACTGAATGACACGCTGTGGAACGTGGTCCCCTTTCGAAACGTTTTGAAAGACAATGCAATCTTCCCCCTTGAATCTTATTGGAGCTCTGGTTGAAAAAGGCCCTAAAGATTTATGTTATACAACGTTTGACATGTTTGAACGAACCTAAATAAAAACAAATGCATTTTTTCGAAAGAGGTGTCCCGCGCACGACGGAACTTTTGGTGCAGCCTTCAGAACGAGCTAACAAGAACAAGCTATTGGAACATAAAGGATTAATTTTTTCGAACGAAAATACATTTGTTGTGGACCTGGGATACCTAGAAGTGCTTTCTGATGACTAGATTTGATATGGCCACAGTGTCTTCTGATCCCTCCTGTCTCAGCCTCCAGTATTTATGCTGCAGTAGTTTATGTGCCGGGGGGCTAGGGTCAGTCTGTTTCATCTGGAGTATTCTCTTGTCTTATCCGGTGTCCTGTGTGAATTTAAATATGCTCTCTCTAATTCTCTCTTTCTCTCTTTCTTTCTTTCTCTCGGAGGACCTGAGCCCTAGGACCATGCCTCGGGACTACCTGGCATGATGACTCCTTGCTGTCCCCAGTCCACCTGGCCATGCTGCTGCTCCAGTTTCAACTGTTCTGCCTGCGGCTACGGAACCCTGACCTGTTCACCGGACGTGCTTGTTGCACCCTCGACAACTACAATGATTATTATTATTTGACCATGCTGGTCATTTATGAACATTTTAACATCTTGACCATGTTCTGTTATAATATCCACCAGGCACAGCCAGAAGAGGACTGGCCACCCCTCATAGCCTGGTTCCTCTCTAGGTTTCTTCCTAGGTTCTGGCCTTTCTAGGGAGTTTTTCCTAGGGAGTTTTTCCTAGCCACCGTGCCTCTTTCACATGCATTGCTTGCTGTTTGGGGTTTTAGGCTGGGTTTCTGTACAGCACTTTGAGATTTCAGCTGATATACGAAGGGCTATATAAATAAATTTGATTTGATTTGATTTGATATGCGATTGTTCCAAGATGGCACTGACCTGTAACGCTAGCCTATTTTTCTGAGTATCGCATCCCCTTTTATCGCAAAGTGTGATTACCCAGTAAAGTTATTTTTAAATCTGGCATTACAGGTGCTTTCAAGAGATATTCATCTATAAATCTTAGAATGACAATATTACATTTTAAAAATGTTTTCGAATAGTAATTTAGTAAATTGTAGCGCTGTTTCACCAGATGCATTTGAGGGAAAATAGTTAGTCAACGTTACGCGCCGATGTAAAATGCGGTTTTTATATATAAATATGAATTTTATCGAACAAAAGAATGCATGTATTGTGTAACATGATGTCCTAGGAGTGTCATCTAATGAAGTTTGTCAAAGGTTAGTGCTGCATTTAGCTGTTTTTTGGTTATTTGTGATGCATGTGGTTGGTTGGAAAATGGCTATGTGGCTACTTTTACGATATACCCCTCTAACATAATCTAATGTTTTGCTTTTGCTTTTGCTGTAAAGCCTTTTTGAAATCGGACAACGTGGTTCGATTCAGGAGAGGTGTATCTATAAAACGATATAACATAGTCCTATATTTGAAAAAAAATATATTACATTTTGTTATGCTATTTGGGTTAGGATTTTTCGCTGGATGTCCATCCCGTATGCCCGACCAGGGGTTAAAGAAGAGGAGGGGGCATCTGTAAGGGGTATGACATATGATATGACCAAATATTAGGTATAAAAGGCTGTGTACATTGTATGATATTCAGAGCTCTCGTGAATAAACTTGGTTGACTATTGTAGGCTGGGCCTCCGTCTGCGTCATTTAACCAGAACCTTACAAACTCTGAGGTGCAGACTGAGTAGTTTAATTGAAGTTCAGTTTATGAACATTGGGAACAAAATTCTCATAACAATTTGGGCCTTCGAGCCGGATTTCAATACCTGTCCCTGTCGTCCATATGTGACACGCCGAAAACCGTGCACGGGCGGGTCTTTGACCCGTAAATTAAAGACCTGACCCCTGACATTGGGGTTCCATAACAGGCCGGCATATATCTAAGGTCGACAGAGACGGTGACGGAATCCAACCAACATTGCCTTTCCCAGCCTACAAGACGAAGGTCAGTAAATCTTAATTCACTATTTTTTGGGGAATAATTTAAGGTATCTTGGATTTGATGTTCTAAATACTTGGAATTTATCAATAATAAGAGCTTAGTTATTCTAAACAGATTCACTAAGGTGTTTTTACTTTGTGTATTAACAAAATCGATAAGGGAGCAGGTCCGCAAAGACCTGAGGTACATGTGCACTACCGTAAATTAAACTAGCTTAATAATTGAGGTCAGTGTTTTCTTTGTGAAGTGGCCGAGATGTTATTAAGAAGGGATTTAACACTGTCAATGCTTATTTAAAAGTCTTCTCCATCACATACATTGCTTACCATATCCTGCCCCATGTTACATAATCTACTGTAAGCCTAAAGGTTTCTCCCCTCCTGAGTGGGGAGACCTTCTTCCTGTTATTAGTTTCACAGTGGTCACAAGTTGTCTGCTGTCTGTTAACAGTCCCCCTTTTTCCTTGAATGTCTTGCTTACATTGCTAAATCCTTAAGCTTAAACTTTTCCTACACACACACATTAGTACCTGCATCTTATAATCAATCGGTTATACATTTTCAGGGTGAAATCATTCAGTCAAACCTTTAATCATAACATTTTCATTACAGCAACAAATCGGGTTCCATGGGAAAGGAGTATGCCAAAATAATAATTCTTCTTCAGAACCATAAACTAAACATTAACTAGATGTTTCTCATCAACTTGGCATCTGATCTGACCTAATGCAGATATTTGTAAGGATACAAGTGAGTGTTTTTGGCCTGTGTCCCCACCCCCTGAGCAGCCATTGGACTCCTCACTGGTCATTACAAAAATGTAACCATATTACGAGGAGGAAGTTAACCACAGGAAAAAAAAGTGTTTGTCCCTTCTCAAGTAATAATTAATGGTTTTATCTGACAGATTGTAGATTAGATAGGCGACTATGAACCAGATAAGATGTAAAATATTCTCAGATAATACAAATAGGTTCCTCATCCTTGCATGACTCTTCCAAGGTTTAGATTGTTTACTCAAGGACTGACCAGTCAAAGACACTAAATGAAAATTGCCATGGTGCCCAGTCTCTTCCAACTCCTAGTATCTCCTTGGAGTGGACCCCAAGTGATGCAACTACCACTTCTTACTACATTTACTTAGCCAGGACGGTCCACTCAGTAACACTTGCCACTGTTCTCCCATTTAACCCTCATCTATTAGCGATACCATGTTTATAGACATGCTGGTAGCATAGATTCTATCAGCATACAGTACACAACTAGGAGAGAGGCAACCAGAACAACTTCATGAGTCCCTAAGAGTATAGTTTGTGGGAGCATAACACTGAATTATTGTTAGTTAGGTAGGTTGTCCTGTGAGTCTGGCTGTTATCATTCTGCTGCTGATTAGTTTCCATTCCATTACAGTTCTCTACACCTATCTGTAGGATGATGTCGACACCAGTCAGGGGTGTGAAGTACTTAAGTAAAAATACTTTAAAGTAGTACTTAAGTCATTTTATGGGGGGTATCTGTACTTTACTATTTATATTTGACAACTTTTACTTCACTACATTCCTAAAGAAAAAAATGATGTACTTTTTACTCCATACATTTTCCCTGACACCCAAAAGTACTTGTTACATTTCAAATGCTTAGCAGGACAGGTAAATGGTACAATTCACACACTTCTCAAGAGAACATCCCTGGTCATCCCTACTGCCTCTGATCTGACCGACTCACTAAACACAAATGCTTCGTTTGTAAATTATGTCTGAGTGTTGAAGTGTGCCACTGGCTATTCTTAAAACAAGAAAATGGTTTCGTCTGGTTTGCTTAATATAAGGAATGTGAAATGATTTATACTTTTACTTTTGATACTTAAGTATATCTAAAACCAAATACTTTTAGACTTTTACTCAAGTAGTATTTTACTGGGTGACTTTCACTTGAGTCATTTTATATTAAGGTATCTTTACTTTTACTCAAGTATGACAATTGGGTACTTTTCCACCACTGACACCAGCGTGTAGTACTGTTTCTCCAGTGCTGGTTCTCGTGGATTCAGAGCTAGTCCACCTGACTTCACTCACCCCCAGGATCTGTAGCTTGTATCTCCTCATTTCGTTGGAAACCTGTGCCAGCTTTCTGGACTCAAACATTGTTCAAAAATTACAAAAGCCAAAGTGCAGTTTGTTTTTGGTGTTCAGTGCTCCCATAAGTCTGTCACTAGATTCCCGTAGGCTTTCACTGATGGTGCTCATACAAGTCTGGGACTCTAGGAGATTTTTGCATCCAATTGTAGAATTGTAATTTGTTGCGGGTTCTGTAACACAAAGTTTTTGCGGTTTCGGGTTGTTAGCCCCATGCCCAACAGTCCAACCTTTCTGTTTTCGCGAGATTTTGGAGATGATTTGTTAGTCCTCTCCCCTGACCTTTTGTCTTCCTGGTGATGGATTACAGTCTCATACCACGTGAGGCCAGACAGGCTTTGGGTTGTGTACAAGCAGCCCCGGCACGTCAAGCCCAACAACTACTGCTACGTTGGTTTTACCAGTTCATACCAGCAGCGCAAAACATTTTGGGACTGTATCAACATTGGACTAATTAAAAAAATACCAGAAGATAGCTTTTGAGTAGATTATTCCTTTAATGAAATGTTGAAATAAGCATTTCCAATTCTTGCTAAGTCCTGCCATGTAAATATCAGCCTTTTACTATTACTTAGTATTGATAGGAAATAGAAGGTAACCACTAAACATGTTAATTCTGCTGTTGTCAAACATGCTACTGCCACTCCAGAGAACCACATTGACTTTGTCTCCTTCCACTAGGTCTAGTGTGACTCCATTGGCCCCGCCGTGGTATATTCCGGATTTTGGGTTTGCAGTTTCATAGACGGCAACCATTTTCACACCGTTCTTAAGCAACGCTGCATTCGCCTTCCCTGAATTCCCAACATTGCAAGTGAATGTGAAGTAGTAGGCCCCTCCCACAGGTGCAGTAAAGACACCTGCATCAGGTAGGAAAGCAAGGTGGACAAAAACAACTCTGTGTGATTATGACACAACAGAACAAGGACATAAAGACACCTCAGTAACATACATAAAGGTGCAATCTGTATCTTTCATCATTGCCAGTGGCAACTCAAAGTACTACAAACACTTTCATCCAAGAACCCGAAATATTAAACAAACTGTTTGATTCACTAAGTCTCATCCCCTCAGTTGATAAGTGCAGGGCAGCGCTTGACACTAAATGAAATTACAGATTGCACCTTTAAAATAATGTTGAGAATCTAGTGGGTAAATACCTGTATCTGGGTTATATGCTTCACCGATGTTCGTAATGACCTTTTTATACACCACGGTGGTGTTCTCGTCGAAAGGTCCTAAGTGATAATGTTCATCATTGACCATAAGTGTAGTGGAGAAGGCCACTTTTGGTTTTCCTGTAAAAAGACATTATGTTCAGATTACTACACATCATACGTTTGAAGCCAGATAGCTTGACAGCCTGAACTTTTGCACTTCTTTCCAATGATACTGTGAAATAATGACAGAGCATGAACACACACTTCCACTGATCATGCGTACACACACACACACACACACACACACACACACACACACACTGTTCCTGCACGCCCGTAGGAATACCGACACACATAAAGAAACTAAGTCTCGGGACAATGATAAGAAATGGCCAACATTACCGTTACACTCGCTCTCCAGTTTCTCCACTCTGGCTGTCAGTTCCCTCAGCAGCCTGTCAACCTCGGACGGGACAGCTGAGAAAGATGTTGAGATGGGAACCTGGTTTGGCCCAGGTGTTGGTGAGATAGGCTCACTCTCCGTCTGAGTCTCAACCACACAACAGCAAAGCAACACCACCACAGCCAAAACAGACTCCATCGCAGGGCTTTCAATGAACCGGGTGGGAAAGGTTTGCTGAGATGTCTGACTGCTCCTCATATGTTGAGTTAGATATATATGGATTGGTTTATTTAAAATGTAACCAGGGTTGCAAAATTCTGGGAACTTTTCAAAAATCCCCAGCTTTTGCAGAAATCCTGGCTGGAAGATTCCTGGAATCAGGAGGGAATAAGCAGGGAATCCGGAACTCCTCCAACCAGGATTTCTGGACCACCTGGGAATTTTGTCAAAATTACCTGGATTTTGCAACCCTAGTATCAGCAAAGTTCACTCAACTCTGTGCGTCAACAATTTACATCAAACCGATCCTTCGCTTTTTACCGTAATAGAACAGCGAAGACAAATGTATATTTTGATTAGAGCATCCCACAATATTTCTATAAAACGTATGTCTGTTGTATCTATAGTAGTAAAGGAAGAAAAAATCAAAACATAATACCTGTATGGCCAACTGACATAACCTTGAAATAGCAGATGTTGATGATAACAAGAAATACACTTGTTTCTCTATAACCAATGATTAAACAAATAAAACAACATTGTTGAGACATGGGTAGGTTGGATCCTTATATTTGCTTTATTTTCCAGAACAGAACAAAAAACATTTTATTAAATCAGGTTATGTGAACAAAACTGTTTTCTGTGAGGCTGCAGTATGTATGGCACATTCAGTTTCTGATGCTCCTTGGTTACATAAGAAGTAAAAAAATGTAAAAACAACTAAACATATTGTCACGCCTGCTCCCGCTCTTCCCCCGAGTGCCAGGCTCCCCAGCACTTCACACTCCTGCCATCATCATTACTCACACCTGCCTTCCCCACATCACGCGCATCAGCGATTACTGGACTCACCTAGACTCAATCACCTCTGTCATTACCTTCCCTATATCTGTCTGGTTCCCCGCTCTGTTCCCTGCTTCTGCATTGATTGTCATATGTCCATGTTTAACCGTGTGCTGACGCTGTCCTGTTACCTGTTTGTTCCTGATTAAACGTTGACTCCCCGTACCTGCTTCTCATCTCTTGCGTCGGTCCTTACACATATGCTCTAGTACAGTGTGCTCAGGCTCACTGTAGTTAGTGCTGGATATGTTAGTGGGGGGATTCCTATGCATCTGTGACATCTGATAAACCAGTTTTACTGTATTGGTGATTAAGCATCTTTATAAATCATACATTTGTAAAACCTTCAGAATCCTGTTTGCATAAACGTTGGAGAAATGCACCTGCAGTATTTCCTGAAGGATGACGAACATCACTGTTTGATTATTGTACATACATTCCTACAAAACTTTACAATCATTACAGATACAACAAGCAAATGGTATGCTCTCCTCACATTGGAAAGAGCAGGACACCAGTGAATGTGCTCCTGTATCCATTGTCATAGATGCTGTTGCCACGCCAGAGGACAATGTTAACATGATCACCTTCATTTAACTGCAGTATTACACTATTTGACCCCATGCTGTCAACATTACCCTTTACAATCACGACAGCCATATTTTTGCCATTCTTCAACAGTGCCGCATTCACTTTTCCTGTAGTCCCAGAATTGCAAGTGAACGTGAAGTAGTAGACCCCTCTCACCGGTGCAGCAAAGACACCTGCAGTGCAGAGAGAGGAGATGCATGCAATAGATGCATTCATTTCAACATCATACTCGTGATGAACATGAATTCCTTTTGGTTCAATTTATACAGAGTAGTTGACTTGCATGTTTGATGTCCGAAGGTATATAAAAGTCACGGACAATCAAAGCCCTCTAAGCTCATATTACAATTCAAAATAAATTAAATTAGAAACAGTAATTATGCCGTAAAAGAAACTACCTGTTCCAGAGTTGTAAGCTTGGCCAATGTTTGTGATAACATTTGTGAATATCAGGGTGGTGTCAATATTAAAGGGCCCTCTGTGTTGAGATGATGGGAAGAGTGATGCTGAGAACGCCACCTTAGGTCTCTCTGTGAGGAAACAAGTGTAAACTATTTCAAGAACACACACACAAACACCAAAACTGATTGAAATTAACTTTGGCTTTAGAAGTACCGGCCATTGGGGAAATTCACAATGTTACAAAATGTAGCAAGAACACCATCATATCGTGCTCAGTCACTCACCATTACCTGCCTTCTCCAGATTTACCACTTTGGCACTACGTTCTCTCAGCACAGTGTAGACGTCCGATTGGGAGCCGGTGGTGCCTGCCGCTTCACCGGAACTCTCCATCAGCTCTTTCATCCAGTTGTTTCCTACTTTGTCGTCAAAGTGTTGAGAGCTTTCGTTTGTGACGTTTCCTTCATTACTGCTCTCAACTTGCGCACCAGACAGACTGCAGCAGCACAGCAACAGCAGCAGAACACAGACAGCCTCCATCTCTTAATAAAGCAACAAATGAAGGTGTTTGTAACTAGTCATTCCTGTTGGATATTTATACACATGCCTGGTAAAACATTAACATCGGGTTCCATGGGAAAGGAGTATACCAAAATAATAATTCTTCTTCAGAACCATAAACTAAACATTAACTAGATGTTTCTCATCAACTTGGCATCTGATTTGACCTAATGCAGATATTTGTAAGGATACAAGTGAGTGTTTTTGGCCTGTGTCCCCACCCCCTGAGCAGCCATTGGACTCCTCACTGGTCATTACAAATATTTAACCATATTACGAGGAGGAAGTTAACCACAGGACAAAAAAGTGTTTGTCCCTTCTTAAGTAATAATTAATGGTTTTATCTGACAGATTGTAGATTAGATAAGATGTAAAACATTCTCAGATAATACAAATAGGTTCCTCATCCTTGCATGACTCTTCCAAGGTTTAGATTGTTTACTCAAGGACTGATCAGTCAAAGACACTAAAGGAAAATTGCCATGGTGCCCAGTCTCTTCCAACTCCTAGTATCTCCTTGGAGTGGACCCCAAGTGATGCAACTACCACTTCTTACTACATTTACTTAGCCAGGATGGTCCACTCAGTAACACTTGCCACTGTTCTCCCATTTAACCCTCATCTACTAGCGATACCATGTTTATAGACATGCTGGTAGCATAGATTCAATCAGCATACAGTACACAACTAGGAGAGAGGCAACCAGAACAACTTCATGAGTTCCTAAGAGTATAGTTTGTGGGAGCATAACACTGAATTATTGTTAGTTAGGTAGGTTGTCCTGTGAGTCTGGCTGTTATCATTCTGCTGCTGATTAGTTTCCATTCCATTACAGTTCTCTACACCTATCTGTAGGATGATGTCGACACCAGTCAGGGGTGTGAAGTACTTAAGTAAAAATACTTTAAAGTACTACTTAAGTCATTTTATGGGGGGTATCTGCACTTTACTATTTATATTTGACAACTTTTACTTCACTACATTCCAAAAAGAAAAAAATGATGTACTTTTTACTCCATACATTTTCCCTGACACCCAAAAGTACTTGTTACATTTCAAATGCTTAGCAGGACAGGTAAATGGTACAATTCACACACTTCTCAAGAGAACATCCCTGGTCATCCCTACTGCCTCTGATCTGACCGACTCACTAAACACAAATGCTTCGTTTGTAAATTATGTCTGAGTGTTGAAGTGTGCCACTGGCTATTCTTAAAACAAGAAAATGGTTTCGTCTGGTTTGCTTAATATAAGGAATGTGAAATGATTTATACTTTTACTTTTGATACTTAAGTATATCTAAAACCAAATACTTTTAGACTTTTACTCAAGTAGTATTTTACTGGGTGACTTTTACTTGAGTCATTTTATATTAAGGTATCTTTACTTTTACTCAAGTATGACAATTGGGTACTTTTCCACCACTGACACCAGCGTGTAGTACTGTTTCTCCAGTGCTGGTTCTCGTGGATTCAGAGCTAGTCCACCTGACTTCACTCACCCCCAGGATCTGTAGCTTGTATCTCCTCATTTCGTTGGAAACCTGTGCCAGCTTTCTGGACTCAAACATTGTTCAAAAATTACAAAAGCCAAAGTGCAGTTTGTTTTTGGTGTTCAGTGCTCCCATAAGTCTGTCACTAGATTCCCGTAGGCTTTCACTGATGGTGCTCATACAAGTCTGGGACTCTGGGAGATCTTCATATCCAATTGTAGAATTGTAATTTGTTGCGGGTTCTGTAACACAAAGTTTTTGCGGTTTCGGGTTGTTAGCCCCATGCCCAACAGTCCAACCTTTCTGTTTTCGGGAGATTTTGGAGATGATTTGTTAGTCCTCTCCCCTGACCTTTTGTCTTCCTGGTGATGGATTACAGTCTCATACCACGTGAGGCCAGACAGGCTTTGGGTTGTGTACAAGCAGCCCCGGCACGTCAAGCCCAACCAACTACTGCTACGTTGGTTTTACCAGTTCATACCAGCAGCGCAAAACAGTTTTGACTGTATCAACAGTGGACTAATTAAAAAAATACCAGAAGATAGCTTTTGAGTGGATTATTCCTTTAATGAAATGTTGAAATAAGCATTTCCAATTCTTGCTAAGTCCTGCCATGTAAATATCAGCCTTTTACTATTACTTAGTATTGATAGGAAATAGAAGGTAACCACTAAACATGTTAATTCTGCTGTTGTCAAACATGCTACTGCCACTCCAGAGAACCACATTGACTTTGTCTCCTTCCACTAGGTCTAGTGTGACTCCATTGGCCCCGCCGTGGTAAATTCCGGATTTTGGGTTTGCAGTTTCATAGACGGCAACCATTTTCACACCGTTCTTAAGCAACTCTGCATTCACCTTCCCTGAATTCCCAACATTGCAAGTGAATGTGAAGTAGTAGGCCCCTCCCACAGGTGCAGTAAAGACACCTGCATCAGGTAGGAAAGCAAGGTGGACAAAAACAACTCTGTGTGATTATGACACAACAGAACAAGGACATAAAGACACCTCAGTAACATACATAAAGGTGCAATCTGTATCTTTCATCATTGCCAGTGGCAACTCAAAGTACTACAAACACTTTCATCCAAGAACCCGAAATATTAAACAAACTGTTTGATTCACTAAGTCTCATCCCCTCAGTTTATAAGTGCAGGGCAGCGCTTGACACTAAATGAAATTACAGATTGCACCTTTAAAATAATGTTGAGAGACTAATCTAGTGGGTAAATACCTGTATCTGGGTTATATGCTTCACCGATGTTCGTAATGACCTTTTTATACACCACGGTGGTGTTCTCGTCGAAAGGTCCTAAGTGATAATGTTCATCATTGACCATAAGTGAAGTGGAGAAGGCCACTTTTGGTTTGCCTGTAAAAAGACATTATGTTCAGATTACTACACATCATACGTTTGAAGCCAGATAGCTTGACAGCCTGAACTTTTGCACTTCTTTCCAATGATACTGTGAAATAATGACAGAGCATGAACACACACTTCCACTGATCATGCATGCGTACACACACACACACTGTTCCTGCACGCCCGTAGGAATACCGACACACATAAAGAAACTAAGTCTCGGGACAATGATAAGAAATGGCCAACATTACCGTTACACTCGCTCTCCAGTTTCTCCACTCTGGCTGTCAGTTCCCTCAGCAGCCTGTCAACCTCGGACGGGACAGCTGAGAAAGATGTTGAGATGGGAACCTGGTTTGGCCCAGGTGTTGGTGAGATAGGCTCACTCTCCGTCTGAGTCTCAACCACACAACAGCAAAGCAACACCACCACAGCCAAAACAGACTCCATCGCAGGGCTTTCAATGAACCGGGTGGGAAAGGTTTGCTGAGATGTCTGACTGCTCCTCATATGTTGAGTTAGATATATATGGATTGGTTTATTTAAAATGTAACCAGGGTTGCAAAATTCTGGGAACTTTTCAAAAATCCCCAGCTTTTGCAGAAATCCTGGCTGGAAGATTCCTGGAATCAGGAGGGAATAAGCAGGGAATCCGGAACTCCTCCAACCAGGATTTCTGGACCACCTGGGAATTTTGTCAAAATTACCTGGATTTTGCAACCCTAGTATCAGCAAAGTTCACTCAACTCTGTGCGTCAACAAATTACATCAAACCGATCCTTCGCTTTTTACCGTAATAGAACAGCGAAGACAAATGTATATTTTGATTAGAGCATCCCACAATATTTCTATAAAACGTATGTCTGTTGTATCTATAGTAGTAAAGGAAGAAAAAAACAAAACATAATACCCGTATGGCCAACTGACATAACCTTGAAATAGCAGATGTTGATGATAACAAGAAATACACTTGTTTCTCTATAACCAATGATTAAACAAATAAAACAACATTCTTGAGACATGGGTAGGTTGGATCCTTATATTTGCTTTATTTTCCAGAACAGAACAAAAAACATTTTATTAAATCAGGTTATGTGAACAAAACTGTTTTCTGTGAGGCTGCAGTATGTATGGCACATTCAGTTTCTGATGCTCCTTGGTTACATAAGAAGTTAAAAAATGTAAAAACAACTAAACATATTGTCACGCCTGCTCCCGCTCTTCCCCCGAGCGCCAGGCTCCCCAGCACTTCACACTCCTGCCATCATCATTACTCACACCTGCCTTCCCCACATCACGCGCATCAGCGATTACTGGACTCACCTAGACTCAATCACCTCTGTCATTACCTTCCCTATATCTGTCTGGTTCCCCGCTCTGTTCCCTGCTTCTGCATTGATTGTCATATGTCCATGTTTAACCGTGTGCTGACGCTGTCCTGTTACCTGTTTGTTCCTGATTAAACGTTTACTCCCCGTACCTGCTTCTCATCTCTTGCGTCGGTCCTTACACATATGCTCTAGTACAGTGTGCTCAGGCTCACTGTAGTTAGTGCTGGATATGTTAGTGGGGGGATTCCTATGCATCTGTGACATCTGATAAACCAGTTTTACTGTATTGGGGATTAAGCATCTTTATAAATCATACATTTGTAAAACCTTCAGAATCCTGTTTGCATAAACGTTGGAGAAATGCACCTGCAGTATTTCCTGAAGGATGACGAACATCACTGTTTGATTATTGTACATACATTCCTACAAAACTTTACAATCATTACAGATACAACAAGCAAATGGTATGCTCTCCTCACATTGGAAAGAGCAGGACACCAGTGAATGTGCTCCTGTATCCATTGTCATAGATGCTGTTGCCACGCCAGAGGACAATGTTAACATGATCACCTTCATTTAACTGCAGTATTACACTATTTGACCCCATGCTGTCAACATTACCCTTTACAATCACGACAGCCATATTTTTGCCATTCTTCAACAGTGCCGCATTCACTTTTCCTGTAGTCCCAGAATTGCAAGTGAACGTGAAGTAGTAGACCCCTCTCACCGGTGCAGCAAAGACACCTGCAGTGCAGAGAGAGGAGATGCATGCAATAGATGCATTCATTTCAACATCATACTCGTGATAAACATGAATTCCTTTTGGTTCAATTTATACAGAGTAGTTGACTTGCATGTTTGATGTCCGAAGGTATATAAAAGTCACGGACAATCAAAGCCCTCTGAGCTCATATTACAATTCAAAATAAATTAAATTAGAAACAGTAATTATGCCGTAAAAGAAACTACCTGTTCCAGAGTTGTAAGCTTGGCCAATGTTTGTGATAACATTTGTGAATATCAGGGTGGTGTCAATATTAAAGGGCCCTCTGTGTTGAGATGATGGGAAGAGTGATGCTGAGAACGCCACCTTAGGTCTCTCTGTGAGGAAACAAGTGTAAACTATTTCAAGAACACACACACAAACACCAAAACTGATTGAAATTAACTTTGGCTTTAGAAGTACCGGCCATTGGGGAAATTCACAATGTTACAAAATGTAGCAAGAACACCATCATATCGTGCTCAGTCACTCACCATTACCTGCCTTCTCCAGATTTACCACTTTGGCACTACGTTCTCTCAGCACAGTGTAGACGACCGATTGGGAGCCGGTGGTGCCTGCCGCTTCACCGAGACTCTCCATCAGCTCTTTCATCCAGTTGTTTCCTACTTTGTCGTCAAAGTGTTGAGAGCTTTCGTTTGTGACGTTTCCTTCATTACTGCTCTCAACTTGCGCACCAGACAGACTGCAGCAGCACAGCAACAGCAGCAGAACACAGACAGCCTCCATCTCTTAATAAAGCAACAAATGAAGGTGTTTGTAACTAGTCATTCCTGTTGGATATTTATACACATGCCTGGTAAAACATTAACATCGGGTTCCATGGGAAAGGAGTATACCAAAATAATAATTCTTCTTCAGAACCATAAACTAAACATTAACTAGATGTTTCTCATCAACTTGGCATCTGATTTGACCTAATGCAGATATTTGTAAGGATACAAGTGAGTGTTTTTGGCCTGTGTCCCCACCCCCTGAGCAGCCATTGGACTCCTCACTGGTCATTACAAAAATTTAACCATATTACGAGGAGGAAGTTAACCACAGGAAAAAAAAGTGTTTGTCCCTTCTCAAGTAATAATTAATGGTTTTATCTGACAGATTGTAGATTAGATAAGATGTAAAACATTCTCAGATAATACAAATAGGTTCCTCATCCTTGCATGACTCTTCCAAGGTTTAGATTGTTTACTCAAGGACTGATCAGTCAAAGACACTAAAGGAAAATTGCCATGGTGCCCAGTCTCTTCCAACTCCTAGTATCTCCTTGGAGTGGACCCCAAGTGATGCAACTACCACTTCTTACTACATTTACTTAGCCAGGATGGTCCACTCAGTAACACTTGCCACTGTTCTCCCATTTAACCCTCATCTACTAGCGATACCAAGTTTATAGACATGCTGGTAGCATAGATTCTATCAGCATACAGTACACAACTAGGAGAGAGGCAACCAGAACAACTTCATGAGTTCCTAAGAGTATAGTTTGTGGGAGCATAACACTGAATTATTGTTAGTTAGGTAGGTTGTCCTGTGAGTCTGGCTGTTATCATTCTGCTGCTGATTAGTTTCCATTCCATTACAGTTCTCTACACCTATCTGTAGGATGATGTCGACACCAGTCAGGGGTGTGAAGTACTTAAGTAAAAATACTTTAAAGTAGTACTTAAGTCATTTTATGGGGGGTATCTGTACTTTACTATTTATATTTGACAACTTTTACTTCACTACATTCCTAAAGAAAAAAATGATGTACTTTTTACTCCATACATTTTCCCTGACACCCAAAAGTACTTGTTACATTTCAAATGCTTAGCAGGACAGGTAAATGGTACAATTCACACACTTCTCAAGAGAACATCCCTGGTCATCCCTACTGCCTCTGATCTGACCGACTCACTAAACACAAATGCTTCGTTTGTAAATTATGTCTGAGTGTTGAAGTGTGCCACTGGCTATTCTTAAAACAAGAAAATGGTTTTGTCTGGTTTGCTTAATATAAGGAATGTGAAATGATTTATACTTTTACTTTTGATACTTAAGTATATCTAAAACCAAATACTTTTAGACTTTTACTCAAGTAGTATTTTACTGGGTGACTTTCACTTGAGTCATTTTATATTAAGGTATCTTTACTTTTACTCAAGTATGACAATTGGGTACTTTTCCACCACTGACACCAGCGTGTAGTACTGTTTCTCCAGTGCTGGTTCTCGTGGATTCAGAGCTAGTCCACCTGACTTCACTCACCCCCAGGATCTGTAGCTTGTATATCCTCATTTCGTTGGAAACCTGTGCCAGCTTTCTGGACTCAAACATTGTTCAAAAATTACAAAAGCCAAAGTGCAGTTTGTTTTTGGTGTTCAGTGCTCCCATAAGTCTGTCACTAGATTCCCGTAGGCTTTCACTGATGGTGCTCATACAAGTCTGGGACTCTAGGAGATTTTTGCATCCAATTGTAGAATTGTAATTTGTTGCGGGTTCTGTAACACAAAGTTTTTGCGGTTTCGGGTTGTTAGCCCCATGCCCAACAGTCAAACCTTTCTGTTTTCGCGCGATTTTGGAGATGATTTGTTAGTCCTCTCCCCTGACCTTTTGTCTTCCTGGTGATGGATTACAGTCTCATACCACGTGAGGCCAGACAGGCTTTGGGTTGTGTACAAGCAGCCCCGGCACGTCAAGCCCAACCAACTACTGCTACGTTGGTTTTACCAGTTCATACCAGCAGCGCAAAACAGTTTTGACTGTATCAACAGTGGACTAATTAAAAAAATACCAGAAGATAGCTTTTGAGTGGATTATTCCTTTAATGAAATGTTGAAATAAGCATTTCCAATTCTTGCTAAGTCCTGCCATGTAAATATCAGCCTTTTACTATTACTTAGTATTGATAGGAAATAGAAGGTAACCACTAAACATGTTAATTCTGCTGTTGTCAAACATGCTACTGCCACTCCAGAGAACCACATTGACTTTGTCTCCTTCCACTAGGTCTAGTGTGACTCCATTGGCCCCGCCGTGGTAAATTCCGGATTTTGGGTTTGCAGTTTCATAGACGGCAACCATTTTCACACCATTCTTAAGCAACGCTGCATTCGCCTTCCCTGAATTCCCAACATTGCAAGTGAATGTGAAGTAGTAGGCCCCTCCCACAGGTGCAGTAAAGACACCTGCATCAGGTAGGAAAGCAAGGTGGACAAAAACAACTCTGTGTGATTATGACACAACAGAACAAGGACATAAAGACACCTCAGTAACATACATAAAGGTGCAATCTGTATCTTTCATCATTGCCAGTGGCAACTCAAAGTAATACAAACACTTTCATCCAAGAACCCGAAATATTAAACAAACTGTTTGATTCACTAAGTCTCATCCCCTCAGTTTATAAGTGCAGGGCAGCGCTTGACACTAAATGAAATTACAGATTGCACCTTTAAAATAATGTTGAGACTAATCTAGTGGGTAAATACCTGTATCTGGGTTATATGCTTCACCGATGTTCGTAATGACCTTTTTATACACCACGGTGGTGTTCTCGTCGAAAGGTCCTAAGTGATAATGTTCATCATTGACCATAAGTGAAGTGGAGAAGGCCACTTTTGGTTTGCCTGTAAAAAGACATTATGTTCAGATTACTACACATCATACGTTTGAAGCCAGATAGCTTGACAGCCTGAACTTTTGCACTTCTTTCCAATGATACTGTGAAATAATGACAGAGCATGAACACACACTTCCACTGATCATGCATGCGTACACACACACACACTGTTCCTGCACGCCCGTAGGAATACCGACACACATAAAGAAACTAAGTCTCGGGACAATGATAAGAAATGGCCAACATTACCGTTACACTCGCTCTCCAGTTTCTCCACTCTGGCTGTCAGTTCCCTCAGCAGCCTGTCAACCTCGGACGGGACAGCTGAGAAAGATGTTGAGATGGGAACCTGGTTTGGCCCAGGTGTTGGTGAGATAGGCTCACTCTCCGTCTGAGTCTCAACCACACAACAGCAAAGCAACACCACCACAGCCAAAACAGACTCCATCGCAGGGCTTTCAATGAACCGGGTGGGAAAGGTTTGCTGAGATGTCTGACTGCTCCTCATATGTTGAGTTAGATATATATGGATTGGTTTATTTAAAATGTAGCCAGGGTTGCAAAATTCTGGGAACTTTTCAAAAATCCCCAGCTTTTGCAGAAATCCTGGCTGGAAGATTCCTGGAATCAGGAGGGAATAAGGAGGGAATCCGGAACTCCTCCAACCAGGATTTCTGGACCACCTGGGAATTTTGTCAAAATTACCTGGATTTTGCAACCCTAGTATCAGCAAAGTTCACTCAACTCTGTGCGTCAACAAATTACATCAAACCGATCCTTCGCTTTTTACCGTAATAGAACAGCGAAGACAAATGTATATTTTGATTAGAGCATCCCACAATATTTCTATAAAACGTATGTCTGTTGTATCTATAGTAGTAAAGGAAGAAAAAAACAAAACATAATACCCGTATGGCCAACTGACATAACCTTGAAATAGCAGATGTTGATGATAACAAGAAATACACTTGTTTCTCTATAACCAATGATTAAACAAATAAAACAACATTCTTGAGACATGGGTAGGTTGGATCCTTATATTTGCTTTATTTTCCAGAACAGAACAAAAAACATTTTATTAAATCAGGTTATGTGAACAAAGCTGTTTTCTGTGAGGCTGCAGTATGTATGGTACATTCAGTTTCTGATGCTCCTTGGTTACATAAGAAGTTAAAAAATGTAAAAACAACTAAACATATTGTCACGCCTGCTCCCGCTCTTCCCCCGAGTGCCAGGCTCCCCAGCACTTCACACTCCTGCCATCATCATTACTCACACCTGCCTTCCCCACATCACGCGCATCAGCGATTACTGGACTCACCTAGACTCAATCACCTCTGTCATTACCTTCCCTATATCTGTCTGGTTCCCCGCTCTGTTCCCTGCTTCTGCATTGATTGTCATATGTCCATGTTTAACCGTGTGCTGACGCTGTCCTGTTACCTGTTTGTTCCTGATTAAACGTTTACTCCCCGTACCTGCTTCTCATCTCTTGCGTCGGTCCTTACACATATGCTCTAGTACAGTGTGCTCAGGCTCACTGTAGTTAGTGCTGGATATGTTAGTGGGGGGATTCCTATGCATCTGTGACATCTGATAAACCAGTTTTACTGTATTGGTGATTAAGCATCTTTATAAATCATACATTTGTAAAACCTTCAGAATCCTGTTTGCATAAACGTTGGAGAAATGCACCTGCAGTATTTCCTGAAGGATGACGAACATCACTGTTTGATTATTGTACATACATTCCTACAAAACTTTACAATCATTACAGATACAACAAGCAAATGGTATGCTCTCCTCACATTGGAAAGAGCAGGACACCAGTGAATGTGCTCCTGTATCCATTGTCATAGATGCTGTTGCCACGCCAGAGGACAATGTTAACATGATCACCTTCATTTAACTGCAGTATTACACTATTTGACCCCATGCTGTCAACATTACCCTTTACAATCACGACAGCCATATTTTGGCCATTCTTCAACAGTGCCGCATTCACTTTTCCTGTAGTCCCAGAATTGCAAGTGAACGTGAAGTAGTAGACCCCTCTCACCGGTGCAGCAAAGACACCTGCAGTGCAGAGAGAGGAGATGCATGCAATAGATGCATTCATTTCAACATCATACTCGTGATAAACATGAATTCCTTTTGGTTCAATTTATACAGAATAGTTGACTTGCATGTTTGATGTTCAAAGGTATATAAAAGTCACGGACAATCAAAGCCCTCTGAGCTCATATTACAATTCAAAATAAATTAAATTAGAAACAGTAATTATGCTGTAAAATAAACTACCTGTTCCAGAGTTGTAAGCTTGGCCAATGTTTGTGATAACATTTGTGAATATCAGGGTGGTGCCAATATTAAAGGGCCCTCTGTGTTGAGATGATGGGAAGAGTGATGCTGAGAACGCCACCTTAGGTCTCTCTGTGAGGAAACAAGTGTAAACTATTTCAAGAACACACACACAAACACCAAAACTGATTGAAATTAACTTTGGCTTTAGAAGTACCGGCCATTGGGGAAATTCACAATGTTACAAAATGTAACAAGAACACCATCATATCGTGCTCAGTCACTCACTCACCATTACCTGCCTTCTCCAGATTTTCCACTTTGGCACTAAGTTCTCTCAGCACAGTGTAGACGTCCGATTGGGAGCCGGTGGTGCCTGCAGCTTCACCGAGACTCTCCATCAGCTCTTTCATCCAGTTGTTTCCTACTTTGTCGTCAAAGTGTTGAGAGCTTTCGTTTCGAGTGTTTTTGGCCTGTGTCCCCACCCCCTGAGCAGCCATTGGACTCCTCACTGGTCAGTACAAATATTTAACCATTTTACGAGGAGGAAGTTAACCACAGGACAAAAAAGTGTTTGTCCCTTCTCAAGTAATAATTAATGGTTTTATCTGACAGATTGTAGATTAGATAGGCGACTGTACCAGATAAGATGTAAAACATTCTCAGATAATACAAATAGGTTCCTCATCCTTGCATGACTCTTCCAAGGTTTAGATTGTTTACTCAAGGACTGATCAGTCAAAGACACTAAATAAAAATTGCCATGGTCTTCCAACTCCTAGTATCTCCTTGGAGTGGAGCCCAAGTGATGCAACTACCACTTCTTACTACATTTACTTAGCCAGGACGGTCCACTCAGTAACACTTGCCACTGTTCTCCCATTTAACCCTAATCTATTAGCGATACCATGTTTACAGACATGCTGTTAGCATAGATTCTAACAGCATACAGTACACAACTAGGAGAAGCAACCAGAACAATGTCATGAGTCCCTAAGAGCATCGTGCCCCACTAGCAATGGTTTCGTTTGCACAGCAAGTGAAAAGATGCCAATACATACATGGATTCAGAGTAGGTCGACTGAGGCAAAGAGGATCAGGACACCTAGGTCTTTGCAATCACTTTTTAATCATTGGGTGGGTTTTACGTAAGCCTGATAATATTGAGAGTGGACAGCGTTAGCAGCAGAGGCGTTTGTCCTCTTCAGGGCCCTAATCTCTGCAGGTGTCGAAGTGAAAATGAAATTACTTATAGGCATCATAATCCCAACGATGCCCGCAAACACAATACACACAAAGCCCCACACAAGCACACAGCTGCAGAGGACATCCACCCCCACCAGCCAAGGTCTCAAGGGCTCTCCCTGCATGCCACTAGGGAACACTGAACCACACTAAAGGATTCAAAAAGGATGACGTGTGGCTATAGGGGCCATACTTTCAGTGTTCTACATACCATGTGAGATTGGGACAACACAGAGCCCGGTTCAGTGATTGATGCCAATTTCTACAGATGTGAACAATTTACACTCACACTTGTGTCATGAAGACTAACCCAGAGAAGCCAAGTAGAGTAGTTTGATGTATATTTGTTAAGATGTTTGGGCCTATTCTAAGCCTGGGGGTAAACAATAGCCAAAACAATTCAATGATGCCCCAAAGTCAACATTGGCCAAAACAATTCAGAGGCAGGCTTATTCCATTTCCAACAGACAAAGTCTCTTCAAGTTGTTAAGTGACTTTACACCTCATGAAGTACACCATGAAGTTATTAAAAGCCAGACAATGACCTGTCATAAAACAAATGGAATTGTGATTTAAAAAGAGACATTTGACCTTGATATAAAACATACCAACACTTTAGTCAGTCATTTTGTAGTCCGCTTTCAACAGGCTTTTGATTAAAAGATTTAACACAAGGATTTGTCATCTTTACTACTCCCAAATATGGCGAGGCTTTCCAACCCCATAGTAAAATAACTCCCCCGCTAAACCATCCACACTGTATTGTCTGAGAACAAGCTTTTCTGGGAATTCATTTGCTTCCTCCCACCATTTAATTGCACGTCCTAATCTGTTGGTTTAATAACTACTCCAGATGCACGCTGTGACTTGGGAAAGTTGTGAATAGCTTATGTAGGCTATTCTAAACTATTATGCACTTAGGTACGAGTCCTAATTGAATGTACTTATTAGGTTGCAATATACTGTATTTCCATATCTGAAATGTCTTGGTGCAGAGCTGGCAGACGGTCAGCCAAGTGGACATAGTGACAATGCAAAAAATCCCCCCCACTCGCTACGAGGGACAATGTTCAAGGTAGTTTGGTGTTCAAATAACTTAAATTGAGAAACATTAACCAGAGATAGCACATAAAAGCAACTTGTCATTACAGTATCTGACAAATGTCTACACTACCTACCCACCCAGATCAATTAATGGTATAGTTCTCCCAATAACTTTGTTTCCTTATCCTGTAAGCAGTCTATGGACAAGGTAAAACAGCAATCCATGCTTCGGTTTTTTCCCTGGGGATGTGTGAAAAATGCTAATATAGATACCATGACTTGGGATTTGTGTCAAACGTATCTAGTGACGCAGGCCCCATTGATCTGGTCAAACGACATCAGAACAACCACTATAATGAGGACCACTAAATTGCTTGCTCTATACAAATGAAAACGTCCCTTAAGAGGTTTCAATCAAAAATGGGTCACTGGCATATATAGTACCTAACATGACAGTCAGTAAACTTCAGTTGTTCTCCAGGTGAGTATTCTTTTTGTTAAACGTTTAAAGAACCAAAAATGGAAGCAAACAGTGTATCAAATTGCACATCAGCTACGCAGACAAAAAAATAACATTTACAACAGGGGAATTCAGGGAACACTTCATTACACAAACAGAACTGTCAGCGTACACACTAAGTTACGGTTTGGATACAAAACCCAGAGTAAAGACAAAACTTTTAATCAAAGACCATGGCGGTCCATCTCCCCTGGGCATCATGCTAGAATAAGAAAGAGAAGTGAAGTACATTCAGACTGTTAACTTTATCTCTGTCAGAGAATGTGTGAGGAAAGAGAAAAACAAAGCTTGTGGTTGCTCATTTTACAGATTGTTTATAAAGTACAGAAAATTGTAACATTAACAGTGAAAATATCAAGAAATAAAGTGCAATACACCAATAAACATGCACAAATACAAACAGTGGTTAACTGAACAAGAAAATGAGAATTGTGTCATTGTCCAGCTAACGGGCCTTCTTACGCTGCTCCCTGCTGCTCTGTAGGTGTACTGCCAGGTCGTCCTGGTCGAGCAGTTCCATCTGCTCCTTGTTGCTCTGGAGGTGTACTGCCAGGTCGTCCTGGTCGAGCAGTTCCATCTGCTCCCTACTGCTCTGTAGGTGTACTGCCAGGTCGTCCTGGTCGAGCAGTTCCACAATCGAGCGGTTGCATCCCTTCTTCCAGCGTAGGTACTCTCGCCTCTCTACGTCCGATGTGCTGCCACGGTGGTCTGTGCAGTAGTCTCCTGCATCCTGGGAGATAAAGAGAGACTACTTAGAAATAGGAGCCAGTTGAGGAACTCTGATGTTACGCTGCTATTTTGCTTCCAACGGTCTTGTGGCCTTTGTTAATAAGGTCAACGGCATCATTAACTTTACCAAGTACCAGTTTAGCCAAAAAACTGGTTGCCTCTGCCAGGAAGCTGACATTTGGCAAGTGGCTCTACCAGCAAAACACCAAGCACACCAAAATATACAAAGAAATGGTTAAAAGACAAAAAAATATATATATATATAAAAAAAATATATATATATCAACATTTTGCAATGGCTGTCTCAGTCTGCGGACTTGAACCCCATTGAAAACCTGTGGTTTGAATTGAGGAATTCCATTAGCGCAGACAAAGGATAAAGGACCTGGAAAGCATCCGTGTGGAGGAATGATCTAAGATCACCCCCAACGTGTTCTGCAATTTCAAAACATTTTAGAAAAAGGCTCAGTCATTATCCTCACTTGTGGAGGGTGCTAGAGTATTGAAAACAGGGGTGCCAATCATTTTGACCCCCATCTTATTACTTGTTCAACAAAATCTGAGCAATTGTATTGGTCTAAAATATACTTTGATAATACATCTCAGCATTTGCATTACACAGTATTTTTTTTTTTTTAATAGCTCATCTTTGTCAAGAGTGCCAACAATTATGGACCTGACTATATCAGTCAACAACAGCTAACTAGGTTTCTTCTTGACATTCAACTTTTAGCTACAAATCACAATATTTAAAATTGAAGGCAATGGAAAGACTAGTGAAGAATCTGCTTCGACTTGCTTTCTTGTTCGATAGCCAGCTAGCTAAGTTAACCGCGATAGCTAATATTAGCATGCTAGCTAACTGCTTCTAAAAACAGCCAGCAGAGCAACTCTTACAAACAATTTGAAAAAGTAGTGACTGGCGAAAAGGACAACGCATATACAACAAAAACACCAGCTGTGAATTGATTGGCTTGCTACATAGCGTGTGTGCAGTGTGCACTCCTGAGCCCATGTCTCTCCTAGGCTCCTTCTCACCACCTGAGAATTTAAGTTGGGGAAAAAAAAGAAAGCTGCTGGACAAATCACCTACGGGCCTGTCTAAGCCAAATGGGATGTCATGTTCCAAGCAAATTTAAAGCATAAAAAAAAATAAGTGAGATGGGTGTTACCGTGTGTTTTATATAATTTCTAAAAACCTGTTTTCACTTTGTCATTATGGGGTATTGTGTATAGATTGCTGAGGATTTTTATTTATTTAATCCATTTCAGAATAAGGCTGTAACGTAACAAAATGTGGAAAAAGGGAAGGGGTCTGAATACTTTCCGAATGCGCTGTATGCTTTGGCCACAACTGTAAGTAAAAGGACAAGTCAACAACTATTTGGGTAAGAGCAAAAAAATTATTTCACTGGACTGTTTAACTACTGGTGTGACTGTGGCGTGTTTGAGCTGAGGAGGGGGGGGGGAGGGGGGGGGGGCACATAGTGGTGAGGGACTGGTTGATTTCTGTGAAGGCACCAGAGCAGGTAAGCAGGGAAGTTGGGATAGGGTCTTGTGAACAAGTGGTGAGCCTCATTGTCCTAACCAGCTTGTTACATCAGCTGCAGTAACTGTGGAGGAGAACCTTGACTCAGGGATCGGAGGATCTGGGTACATCACCTACAGGGGCTGGAGAGGACAGGATGTTGTCGTTTCCAATATTAACATTTGGAAGAAGCACAGGTATTGACGGCACCGTTCTGAGGAGGCTGAGGTAGGTTGGAGAAGCTTGCTCACAGTAGAGAACAGCACCTGGGAGTTTGTATTTATTAGGGATCTAAGTCAGCAGCTACTCTTCCTGGGGTCCAGCAAAATTAAGGCAGTTATACATGTTAAAAAACATTACATTCACAGATTTCACAACATATTAAGTGTGCGCCCTCAGTGTGCGCCTCTACTACCACATATCTTTAACACAAAATCCATGTCTACATGTGTGTATGGTGCGTTTGTATGCATGCGTCTGTGCTGCTTCACAGTCCCGCTGTTCCATAAGGTGTACTTTTGTATATCTACATTGTACTGTTGGCATGAGTTACTTGATGATGTGGTGGAATAGAGTTCCATGTAGTCATGGCTCTATGTAGTACTATGCACCTCCCAGTCTGTTCTGGACTTGGGGACTGAAGAGACCTCGTGGCATGTCTTGTGGGCTATGCATGCATGGGTGTCCGAGCTGTGTACCAGTAGTTCAAAACCGTCAGCTTGGTGCATTCAACATGTCAACACTGCTCACAAATACAAGAAGTGATGAAGTCAATCCCTCCTCCACTTTGAGCCAGAAGAGATTGACATGCATATTATTAATGTTAGCTCTGTGTTCACCACTGCCGTTGCTGATCAGTTGGGAGTAGTACAACACCCATTTGTAGTTTTGCTGATGTTGCGCAAACATCGCAGTTTTCATATACTGTGTACAAAACATTAGGAACAACGTAATATTGAGTTGCACCCGCTTTTGTCCTATGAACAGCCTCAATTCGTCGAGGCATGGAGTGTACAATGTGTCGAAAGCATTCCACAGGGATGCTGGCCCATGTTGGCTCCAATGCTTCCCACAGTTGTGTCAAGTTGGCCGGATGTCCATTCTTGTAACACAAAGGAAACTGTTGAGCGTGAAAACGCCTTGAGGCATGGACTGTGTATGTGTGCTGTGCCTTTTGAACAGGGTATGGTAGTAGGTGCCAGGCGCACCGGTTTGTGTCAAGAACTGCAACGCTGCTGGATTTTTCAACACTCTGTTTCCCGTGTGTGTATCAAGAATGGTCCACTACTCAAAAGGACATCCAGCCAAATTGACAACTGTGGGAAGCATTTATTTACCTTTATTTAACCAGGTAGGCCAGTTGAGAACAAGTTCTCACTTACAACTGCAACTTGGCCAAGATAAAGCAAAGCAGTGCAACAAAAAACAGTTACACACATGGGGTAAACAAACATACAGTCAATACAACAATAGAAAAGCTGTATACAGTGTGTGCAAATGAAGTAAGGAGGACAGGCAATAAAATAGGCCATAGTGGCAAAGTAATTAATTTCAGCAATTAACACTGGAGTGAGATGTGCAGATGATGTGCAAGTAGAAATACTGGTGTGCAAAAGAGCAGAAAAAATAAATAAGGGGATGAGGTAGGTAGTTGAACCCTGTGGCACCCCATAGAGACTGCCAAAGGTCCGGACAACAGGCCCTCTGATTTGACACACTGAACTCAGAAGTAGTTAGTGAACCAGGCGAGGCATTGGAGTCAACATGGGCCAGCCCTGTGGAACACTTGACATCTTGTAGATTCCATGCCATAATGAATTGAGTCTGTTCCGAGGGCAAACCAGGGGTGCAACTCAACATTAGAAAGGTGTTCCTAATTTTTTGTAACACTCAGTGTATATTTCCACACCGAGTTTGGAATAATACTGTGAAAATGATAATGCCCTTTTAGTGTAAGAGAGGTTTGATTTTCTGCCCGTTTTGGTGGGATGGAGTTTTGGCCTGTCTAGTCACCAGGCAGTAAATTATACTGAACAAAAATAGAAGAAAAAAAAACCTCAACATGTCAAGTGTTGGTCCCATGTTTCATGAGCTGAAATAAAAGATCCCAGAAATGTTCCATATGCACACATTTGTTTACATCCCTGTTAGTGATCATTTCTCATTTGCCAAGATAATCCATTCATCCAGCTGACAAGTGTGGCATATCAAGAAGCTGATTAACAGCATGATTACACAGGTGCACCTTGTGCTGGGGACAATAAAAGGTCACTACAAAATATGCAGATGTGTCAACACAATGCCACAAATGTCTCAAGTTGAGGGAGTGTGCAATTGGCATGCTGACTGCAGGAATGTCCACCAGAGCTGTTGCCATAAATTGTCCTGTTAATTTCTCTACCATAAGCCACCTCTTAATGTTATTTTAGAGAATTTGGCAGTATATATATCTATATTAAAAAAAGAGTCTTCATTGGACCTTTAAATCATTTACTAGGGTACTTTTGGAATTTCCCTGCGCCTTAAAGTTCAACCATACGTAAACTACCCTTGGGATCAATGAGCGTTTCACTTAGGGAGAAACTCTTGAAACACCAACACATCTCTATATAAAAATGGAAGATTTTTCAGGTGTTCCATTTTCTAATCAAGGCTTCTTTCTTGGTAAGACCATTACGTCTCTGAAGGCTCAGTTCACAGTGATCTACACGATGTGTGTTCTTTACGTGCTCCCTCTCCTTGCTCTGCTGACTGTGGGAAACTGTTGTGTAGGGATACACTCACCAGCAGACCAACATGCAGTAAGTACAACTTATGGAGTGGGGCTAAGCCATGCTGGGGTACGTAAAAAAAAGTAAGACTCTCCTCCCCCCCTTTCCAATTTGTAAAATGAATCTACCTTCAAAATGCATTTGACGTCAACTTTTGTGCTGATAGGCAGAATACAGCGTCGGCCCTCAGGCACAATGCTCCACAGACAACTAAAACGATAAAGTATTACAAGGAAATGACAGACCAATCTATTTTCCCAGGGATCTTTGGATCTTCATTGAGGGTTTTGCAGACCATGAGATGTTCAATGCGGTACTGAGAAAGACTAACAGCGCCTGGATTTAAATCTTTCCCACATCACACAAAGAGACTGTTTTTAAAAGAGGGAAACATGATGTAAGCGATAGTAACCCTCCACAGCCTTGTCACTAATGACTTGTGTCATGTATCATTACACAGTGGCTGTGAAGAGACATTCTACAGATCTAACAAAAGTAACCCTCCACAGCCTCACTAATGACTTGTGTCATGTATCATTACACAGTGGCTGTGAAGAGACATTCTACAGATCTAACAAAAGTAACCCTCCACAGCCTTGTCACTAATGACTTGTGTCATGTATCATTAGACAGTGGCTGTGAAGAGACATTCTACAGATCTAACAAAAGTAACCCTCCACAGCCTCACTAATGACTTGTGTCATGTATCATTACACAGTGGCTGTGAAGAGACATTCTACAGATCTAACAAAAGTAACCCTCCACAGCCTTGTTACTAATGACTTGTGTCATGTATCATTACACAGTGGCTGTGAAGAGACATTCTACAGATCTAAGAAACGTATCTAATGAGCATCTCCTTTCCTCTGCCAGTGATGGAAAATGCTTCCATGCATCTGACATGACTTTTTCCTAAATACCTTTTCCAAACACCATCCACCTCACACGTAATTCAAACTTTGTTGACTGGCTGGCCTGCTTCAATTCAACATCCTATGCCAGATGATCAAATAGAAATGAGTGGTGTGTTTTTTTCTTACGTAGACAGTAATGTGACTTCCACGGGAAACTTCATTCAAACCTGTCCTGACTGTCTCATCATGGACTTCAATAGCACCATGGCTGGAGTTCATATTCAATCTTTCTATATCTTTGGTATCTGTGTGCTTTTGAGAACCCTACAAAGGCCAAATAATACCAAACATTTACCCAAAAGCTTTTGGAAACCTTGAAGTCAATCAAGTCATGTAACCAACAAGTTTTTGTTTCTTTCTAGGTAAGACCAGGACACTGACGGAGTCAGAGCTGGAGTATTTCCAGAAAGCAGCAGAAAGCCTCGAGTATCCTCAACCTGCACAATATTCCTACGAAGGAGTCACAGGTCACTTTCCCTAACCTACACTTAAAAAAAAGGGACACTAGGCAACATTTAGCATTGATTGAGAATGTAATTTATCAATTTAGTATAGGTCGCCATTAGCTGTTTATTTAAACCTTGTCCAAGTTGTCACTAACGTCTCCCCTCTTCTCTCTGCAGAGTTATGCGCTGAGGAAAAGGAGAGCACGCACATTGCAGTCTCAAGTTGAAAAGGACGGTTCTTAGTGATATGGCTAATTATGATGAATTAATAAAATAAAATTGTACTCTAACACGATGTTTGCGTTTCCTAAAAATCTTTTGAAATGCATCCTCGTCCATAAATGCACACAGCCAGACAGTTATTGCCTAAAAATTGGCCGAGGCCAATTCATCTCCTGCGAGCCTTAACTAAATGAATTAGTATATGTAAAATGCTAAGTGAGATATATACTGCTCAAAAAAAGGGAACACTAAAATAACACATCCTAGATCTGAATGAATGAAATAATCTTATTAAATACTTTTTTCTTTACATAGTTGAATGTGCTGACAACAAAATCACAAAAATAATCAATGGAAATCCAATTTATCAACCCATGGAAATCTGGATCTGGAGTCACACTCAAAATTAAAGTGGAAAACCACACTACAGGCTGATCCAACTTTGATGTAATGTCCTTAAAACAAGTCAAAATTAGGCTCAGTAGTGTGTGTGGCCTCCACGTGCCTGTATGACCTCCCTACAACGCCTGAGCATGCTCCTGATGAGGTGGCGGATGGTCTCCTGAGGGATCTCCTCCCAGACCTGGACTAAAGCATCCGCCAACTCCTGCACAGTCTGTGGTGCAACGTGGCATTGGTGGATGGAGCGAGACATGATGTCCCAGATGTGCTCAATTGGATTCAGGTCTGGGGAATGGGCGGGCCAGTCCATAGCATCAATGCCTTCCTCTTGCAGGAACTGCTGACACACTCCAGCCACATGAGGTCTAGCATTGTCTTGCATTAGGAGGAACCCAGGGACAACCGCACCAGCATATGGTCTCACAAGGGGTCTGAGGATCTCATCTCGGTACCTAATGGCAGTCAGGCTACCACTGGCGAGCACATGGAGGGCTGTGCGGCCCCCCAAAGAAATGCCACCCCACACCATGACTGACCCACCGCCAAACCGGTCATGCTGGAGGATGTTGCAGGCAGCAGAACGTTCTCCATGGCGTCTCCAGACTCTGTCACGTGCTCAGTGTGAACCTGCTTTCATCTGTGAAGAGCACAGGGCGCCAGTGGCGAATTTGCCAATCTTGGTGTTCTCTGGCAAATGCCAAACGTCCTGCACGGTGTTGGGCTGTAAGCACAACCCCCACCTGTGGACGTCGGGCCCTCATACCTCCCTCATGGAGTCTGTTTCTGACCGTTTGAGCAGACACATGCACATTTGTGGCCTGCTGGAGGTCATTTTGCAGGGCTCTGGCAGTGCTCCTCCTGCTCCTCCTTGCACAAAGGCAGAGGTAGCGGTCCTGCTGCTGGGTTGCTGCCCTCCTACAGCCTCCTCCACGTCTCAATGCTCTGGACACTACGCTGACAGACACAGCAAACCTTCTTGCCACAGCTCGCATTGATGTGCCATCCTGGATGAGCTGCACTACCTGAGCCACTTGTGTGGGTTGTAGACTCCGTCTCATGCTACCACTAGAGTGAAAGCACTGCCAGCATTAAAAAGTGACCAAAACATCAGCCAGGAAGCATAGGAACTGAGAAGTGGTCTGTGGTCACCACCTGCTGAACCACTCCTTTATTGGGGGTGTCTTGCCAATTGCCTATAATTTCCACCTGTTGTCTATTCCATTTGCACAACAGCATGTGAAATGTATTGTCAATCAGTGTTGCTTCATAAGTGGACAGTTTGATTTCACAGAAGTGTGATTGACTTGGAGTTACATTGTGTTGTTTAAGTGTTCCCTTTATTTTTTTGAGCAATATATATATACATTTTTTTTTTTACTAACCTCGATTTGGACATGGACTTTAATTCAATGAGTCGGAGGCAAAATAATTATTCCCGGACCAAATTCCCGACACTCTGCGTCGACTGCGCTAGCGAGGCGTCGTGCGGGCTACCTGAACAGACTACTACGGCGAGTGGATAAACTGCCTCTACCCTCCGTTCTATTGGCGCACATGCAATTACTGGAGAAAAACTGCATGAGCTTTAATACAATATCGCAAGTATGAATACAATATCGCAAGTATGCGCTAGCTTCTGGCCAAACCAAGTTAACAGTTGATACAATGTTTCAAGTTTAGTTTTTTCCTCCGTTCTGATTAGGCGATATTGATCTCTGGCTCCTTCTTTAGTAATTTGTGCATCTTCATTTTTAAATCAGTGCTTAAAGTATCAGACAAGCTCAGTAGCCTACATACAGTTGATTTTATTTAAACATGGGGTGTGTCACTATATGGAAAAAAAAAAAAAAAACATGTTTCATGGACAGCCCTAATGTACATATTTACCTCGTACTCCTGCACATCGACTCGGTACTGGTACCCTGTGCATCTAGCCAAGTTACCGTTGTGTATTGATAACTTGTTCCTTGTGTTTTTTTGTATCATTTCTCTACATTGTTGTGAAGGGTCTGTAAGTAAGCATTTCACTATTAGTCTACACCGGTTTACCAAGCACGTGAAAAATTATATTTGAGGGGTTAGTAATTTGGCAACAAGGACAAATATATCCTCAGAGGCCAACCATAAGATCCCACACATGGCCTGGGTCGTGTTCATTGGGCATCAAAATGGAAGAAAACTGACTGAAACTACCAGGGCTTGCCCAATAAGGAATGCCTATTTTTGATTTGTTGTAGTAAAGCATTTTAAAATGTTATCTTTTGCTAGCCTTAATGAACACAACCCTAGTCACGGACGATTAACTAGGACCGTAAGCACTGTGGTCTAAGACAGGGGTATTCAAGCCTCTCCTTGGGTATCCCGAGCCGTTCAACATATTTTAACTATGCCACAGCTAGCACACATGATTCAACTTGACTACCGTAATCAAGCCCTTGAATAGGACAATCAAGTGACCTAGTTAAGGGCTACAAAAAAATAATAGTGAAACGTCTCAGGGTCCCCGAGGACAGGTTTAAAAACCACTGGTCTAGGGCTCAGTGCCTGGGAGATAAGAGTTGGCGGCTGGGAAAGAGTAGATATTTCCAATTCTTATCCCTAAGGAAAGAGGGGTGGAGGGGATGTAACACAGGCAGGAAACAGCTGGTTAGTCTTCAGTAGGGCGTTCAGATAGAAACATAACGTAGAGCAGACAAGCCTTTGACATGTGGACAGAGGAATCGGTTTGGCTCTAGCTACAACATTCAGTTATTTTCCCCCTGGGTGAACGCTGCAGCCCTGATGTTTGGATAGCAAATCCCTTTCACTTCCCTCTTGTTACAGCTAAAAAGTGGTCATATTTCAGTTTAAAAAGGAGGACTTCACAGGGAGAGAAAAGGAAACCAAAGAGAGCAGGGCTAGGGAGAAATCTGGAATGTGTCAAGATAAAAGCATGGAGGGAGAGAGATGAGAAATGCTGAGAAAGGTTGTTGCATGATGGGCTGCCCATCTCCTGAGATTTGGGTGGGGGAGGGGTATTTTCCATTAGTGCTGGGGGACAGCATGAGGGACACTTAGGGCTGGGCGATATGGCCAGAATATCATATCACAACATTTAATAGTATGGCGGTATTTCATGTTTGTGAAGTTCTTAATAAATATTTTTTAAGAGTAGGGCAAGGACCCTAGGATGACAAATGAAGTGGTTTTACTGGGTTCTCCACTCTGTTTTATACTCAACCAGCCAAGAACAAAACTGACAGTGAATTAGTCCAATTTGTTGAACTTTTATTTAGTAAACATTCATACCAGTATGTGAATCCATACCGGTATATACGATATTGCCCAGCCCTAGGGACAGTTGGCGGATTACCACTCTCGCTCCCAGGCCTCACCAGGCTCCCACAGCAACTAGTGCTTTCAATTTCCCTCTTCCTCCTGGGTCGCGGTGTGGGTGTGTGTGCGCAGTGTCGCTAGAGGCAGACAACGCCCCTGTTGCATAACCTGTAGAATAAAAAGGCAGACTTGGTGCCGTGCGCTTCCATTTGTGTGTGTCACACCTATCCCCTGGAGGAAAAAAAACTTTGATCGTCACGACAGGGGTAGTGTCATTTGTTCCCAAGAAACACCAGAGAAGGTGTTTGTGCACATGCGAGCGTCAGTTATTCAAACGGCTGGAGGTAGGGCTTAAGCAAACGGCTGGAGGTAGGGCTTTCTCCTATAGAGCTCCATTTTTATGGAATGGTCTGCCTACCCATGTGAGAGACGCAGACTCAGTCTCAACCTTTAAGTCTTTACTGAAGACTTATCTCTTCAGTAGGTCCTATGATTAAGTATAGTCTGGCCCAGGAGTGTGAAGGTGAACGGAAAGGCTGGAGCAACGAACCGCCCTTGCTGTCTCTGCCTTGTCGGTTCCCCTCTTCCCACTGGGATTCTCTGCCTCTAACCCTTTTACAGGGGCTGAGTCACTGACTTACTGGTGTTCTTCCATGCCGTCCATGGGAGGGGTGCGTCACTTGAGTAGGTTGAGCCACTGACGTGGTCTTCCTGTCTGGGTTGGCGCCCCCCCTTGGGTTGTGCCGTGGCGGACATCTTTGTGGGCTATACTCGGCCTTGTCTTCGGACGGTAAGTTGGTGGTTGTAGATATCCCTCTAGTGGTGTGGGGGCTGTGCTTTGGCAAAGTGGGTGGGGTTATATCCTGCCTGTTTGGCCCTGTCCGGGGGTATCATCGGATGGGGCCACAGTGTCTTCTGATCCCTCCTGTCTCAGCCTCCAGTATTTATGCTGCAGTAGTTTATGTGTCGGGGGGCTAGGGTCAGTCTGTTACATCTGGAGTATTCTCTTGTCTTATCCGGTGTCCTGTGTGAATGTAAATATGCTCTCTCTAATTCTCTCTTTCTTTCTTTCTCTCTCTCGGAGGACCTGAGCCCTAGGACTACCTGGCATGATGACTCCTTGCTGTCCCCAGTCCACCTGGCCATGCTGCTGCTCCAGTTTCAACTGTTCTGCCTGCGGCTACGGAACCCTGACCTGTTCACCGGACGTGCTTGTTGCACCCTCGACAATTACTATGATTATTATTATTTGACCATGCTGGTCATTTACGAACATTTTAACATCTTGACCATGTTCTGTTATAATATCCACCCGGCACAGCCAGAAGAGGACTGGCCACCCCTCATAGCCTGGTTCCTCTCTAGGTTTCTTCCTAGGTTTTTGGCCTTTCTCAGGAGTTTTTCCTAGGGAGTTTTTCCCAGCCACCGTGCTTCTTTCACATGCATTGCTTGCTGTTTGGGGTTTTGGGCTGGGTTTCTGTACAGCACTTTGAGATTTCAGCTGATGTACGAAGGGCTATATAAATAAATTTGATTTGATTTGATTTGATTCACAATCCCCAGAGACTAGGGTGGCCCCGTCATACACAATAATTCATCTCCATTAACAAGTCCCATTACTTTGTTTGTACAGATCCTCATGTTGAGAGCATAGCAGGAGGTATACAGTCTTGTGGCCTTAGAGCTTGGTTATGTTATTTGTTACTAGGCTGTGGGGGCAGAATGATGAATCAGGAATACAGACAAAACAGAATTCAAAGATGTATTTAACTTAGTAGGGAATCAAATAAAATGTACTTGCCCAAGTTTATCATAAGACATGAACAGAGATTCCTATCCCCCCACCAAAAAATAATTGTGTACAACATCCTAAGTGGTGGTGGTACAAAACTGTTTTATTAAGACAGCAAGTTCGAGGTAGTTTCTCGAGCCAATGTTAACTAGCACAACGACTGGAAGACTTGGCAGCAGGTACCTTAACTGTTAGAAGCGTTGGGCCAGCAACCGAAAGGTCGCTGGTTTTGAATCCCCGAGCCGACAAGGTGTAAAAATCTGCCGTTCTGCCCTTGAGCAAGGCAGTATACCCCCAGCAACAACTGCTCCCTGGGAGCCGATGACATGGATGCCTCCCGCACCTCTTCGATTCAGAGGGGTTGGGTTAAATGCAGAAGACACATTTCAGTTGAATGCAATTAGTTGCGCAATTGACTAGGTATCCCCTATCCCCTATGGGTAGTTACAGCATGTGGTGTGCAGTGTGGGAATTTGCTTGATGTCAGTATACAAAGCAACACACCAATGAGAAAGCTCAGCACCTACCAAATGAACAGTTGGCCTTCGCTACAGGATGATTTGCTGTCCATCAAAGCCTGGCCCCTCCCTACAATCAACCTGTGATCATAGGCCTCAAGCCTAACATGAGACATCTCCCATTGACATCAATGCATGATTTAGCCTACACGTGGGTTTGGAATTAAACGCGCACATCTCAAGTTAGGATTCAGCCCTCAGAAAGATTTGCCCAAACATCAGAAGGTGGTAGATGGCACCAGCAACCTACAGGGCTGTATAACCGAGAGGCTTGTTCAGAACGACCCAACAGACCACAACACATACCAGGACACTTGGATCCATAAGCTTTAGCCTATGGATTCAACAGTATGCAATACATAGAATCATTATAAGATTTCCATCGACAACACTCTGAACTTGGCATGATATAGGCCCATTATAGTACCAGGGTATGTACTATAAAATTAAAGTGAACACTGCTAGGCCTAGTGTGACATGTATGGTGTACGCACATTTACACCAGTGTATATCAGTTGGCAGATTATGGCCAGCAGTGAATTCTGTGTCATGTCTTGACCGGTGGGTGTAATCAGGCCTAATTGTTATCTCTCAGGAAACAGAGAGAGACTTCAGTCTCAGTGGGGGAGAAATGTGACGTAGCAGCTTAGATTTTTGTTTTGTGGAGAGGGCTCCACAGCTGCCCAACAGAACGCAAGAGGCACTAGTTGGTCCAATTGGTGACATTTAATAGCTTCTGATCATGCACTTTAATAAGTGAAAAGTAGAATTCAAGAAATAAAATAAAACTTCATTAAAAAGCTGCTACATGGGTAAATTAACATATGTCTAAAACATGGGTCAATACATACAGATGAATAGCCCTGGCCTAATTCAAACAAACAAGTAGTGGAGAAACCTGCTCAGTGTGCAACAGCACACCCAAGTGGACAAGATAGGAACCACAGTCCAGGAACCACAGCACAGTGTACCAATGTCAAAATATTTAAAAGACAGGACAACTTTAATTCATCACAGCCAGGATGATTCATCCTTCCTATATTGCATCATATTAAAAAAAGTGAACAATGTGCACCATCAAACACTAGGCCTACTGTGTTAATCAAGGCATAGTAAACAAGGACGACCATTCGACAACACATTTTGCAATAAGATTATGGCGGTAACATGCCTCCACAGGGATCTATTCAACTAGTCCAACAACAATCCCCATGGGGAATAAATAATAACTGCTGCAGTTGAATAATTAGAGGTCAGATTGGCATCCATCCCTGAGCTTCCATTCCAGCCCGATTCCACTGTCACAGCCAGTTACTCAAGTGTCTAAAAGTGGGGCATTTATGTACTGTGGCCTTGTCTGGGCCGTGCTCAAAAAGGACAAAAAAAAGGGTAGAAAATGCTCCAAAACAGTAAAATGGGGACGTACTGTGATCTTGTCCAATAAGAAACACTAGTTTCCCCATTGCAAAACAATTTGCCACACTGTGCCATAATAAACACCATCCTGATGTGTGGTGGAGTGTTTTCTGGCACAAAATGGCTGCCATGGCATCATCCAGGTGGGTACATCACATTAGCGGTGGATGAGGAGAGTATTCCCCATACAATGTTAAGTGCCAAGAGAACCACTAGCTGCCTATAAATCCAATATCAAGTTTAAATTCTCAACAGGACTAGACACAACTGATGTACAGTGGCTTCCACAGTAGTGTATACTACTGCTGGCCCTATGATATAGCTGTAGGCCCTATAGTAGCTTCTCATATAGTAGACTACATGGCAGAGCACTAGCGCCTAGCAGTTAGCATGGGATAGCGTGCCATGCAGTTCGGCCTAGTGGATGACATGCTGCTTTCATTGCACTTGGCAGCCTACAGGGCACTGTGCTCTGCCTGTGAGTGGTTTCTCAACATTCCATGGGGATCAAAGACAGCTGTTATAGAAACACGAGTAGAAAATGGTCGAGAGTCTGAAATATCAGTTAATAGGGTAAACCTTTTCTTGCGTAACATTTCCCACGGGGGAAAGGAAGCTAGGTCTATTGGATTGGGACACGACCCATGAAGCTCAATGGCAGGCGGTTCAAGAGGGATATGACGTCATATATATATATATATATTTATTGTCATATATACCAGAGGTGCTGTGAAAATCACTTCAGTTTGAGCTTTGCACTGAAAGCTGACGAACATGTTCATGTTTTAGCAGACAGGGCCGCATGAAAAGGTTTTACGTCTCATTCATCTACATTTCCAGAGACACAGAAGAAGCGCTAAGCTTCACAAACACTCAAAACGACAAACATTGATGTCAACCTCACATTAGTCAATAGACAGCCTCTTTTTCAAGGGTAAGTTCCTACCCATGAGAGCGGGGATGGACCTTCCTTGTCAATATTTTATTGCCTGTATGTTTCTTGAGCAACACCAAAAATCACTCATTTAACTCTTAAACCCTTGTCAATGACAGAGTCCATGTCATAGTGGACAGTTCTGACCCGTGTTGGTAAAAGCACTTACCTCACCGTTGTCTATAGTGCAGATTATCAGCTGCCTTTGCTCCAAAATGTTTTTCTCCTCCCCACATCTCTTTTCCAGGCGGTCCTCCAACCTCCGTGATTTGGGCGGCCTTCTGCCTCCATTAGACCGTCTTGCCACCAAACGGGAGTCCTTCTCCATATGACACATAGGAGAGGGGATATTAGATGGTGCATTGAATTATTAAATTAATAAAAAGCATTATTAATTATTAATAGGGAAAACTATCAATAGGGAAAACTATGTCACCAGCAATGTCACCCCATCAGAGATAATGGGAAGAGCCATGTTGATACTGTAACTACAAGTTATCCTGTATTATTATCAGCAGGTGTGGGGGTGCGATAAACTGGATGAATCCAGGTCAACTTTAGGAATCTTTCAATTAATTTCATGACTCAGGTTACTGCTTTCTTATGTTTCCTTGCAGTCGAGTAGCAAGTGAGAAGTGCAATGTCTCCCCCAAGTGGGCTGCACAGGAAACACCTGGGTTGGCACCTGGTTCATTACGGTGATGGTGAGGCTCTCCCACTGGTCCGACACGTCAGTGGTAGGAGCTGAATAACTGGTTTTGACCAGTTTGGTGCTTTTGGGCAGCAGGGCTGCCCCCCTACGCTCAGCCCTTCTCCTGTCCTCCTCAACTTCCTATGAAGAATGAGACGTGTCATGTGACTTAGGTGAGGTGACTATATCTGAGGCCTCAATACAGCCAAACACATGAGGAAAATGTAAAGGTAACCAATTCAGTGACCATTTGCATTCTGCTTTTTAGGTAACATGATGAAAGGCTTCAGTTTCAAATTCCTTAACTAAACCTTTTCAAAACAGTAGCATATCAATGTATAGGGTTTACCTTTGTATGATATCCGTTTCAGTCTGGGCGCTGCACTAGCTACTGATACACTTACATTGAACCGTTTCAGCAAAGCGTCATTTCGCCTCCTCATATCCTCAATCCTCCTTTCCAGCTCCATGGCTGCATTGGCTGGGCCTACAACCTCTGGCTCTGCAGAACACTAGCAAGGGGAAAGCGATGGGTTTATTAACAAGTATAGCGTCTTAGAAAAATGTACGTAAGGCAAAACAATTTGAATGAGAGATACACCACCTTTAGTGCCATTCTCCTGAGCAGGTAACTAGGGAAGTTTGCTAGAACACCGGCAATAACTAAATCAAAGCCTTGCCTTCACAATGTCTTCTTCTGAAGATTCCTCAGATGATTCTGAAGAATGTAGTTCCAGTATGGCGCTGCATTCAGGGTCGTGCATGACCACATTATCATGGGGACTCTGGCATTGGCAAGACTCTTGCATCTGACCCGACCTGCGTCTGTCACCTGCAGACCATCAACAAGTTTGCAAAACATGTTGTAAAAGGTTGGATAAGTGTGACTACAGTATTTCGTTTGAAACTGAAATATTGAGTAACTTAGTGTGCACTGCTAAATAGTTTACTAAAGCCAGTTTAGTCACCACAAGCAAGCATAGAACTAGGGTGTGAGAAATTGAATGAGTAAATTCACTATCTAGCCATAACTGTTTGTAGCAACTACATTACCTAGCTACCTACATTTACTTGTAACTTACCTTCAATACTTTGGGCCATGGCGAATTTGTAAACAAAAACACTTTGGCGCGCACACTTTCTCCGCCTTTTTGCTAGCTACTAACCACCGATAGCAACGTGGGGGGGCAGCATTTCCGTCAGAGCACCAGGTACAAACAAGCAACTACCAGTAATCAATTATCTAGTCAACCTGGCCAACAGGCTGCATTTAGACAGGCAACCCAATTCTAATCTTTTTTTCCACTAATTGGTATTTTAGTCAATCAGATCAGTTCTCAATTTTTTGTTGTTGATGCGATTGGCTAGATGGGATACAGTTTATGTGAAATGCCGCATTTACACAAGCAGCCTAATTCTGATCTTTTGCCCAATTATTGGCATTAGAGCTGATCTATTGTTCAAAAGACCAATTAGTGGTAAAAAAAAGAAAAAATGATCCAAATTGATCTGTCTGTGTAAACGCAGCCAAAGGGACGTCCAAAGTTGCATGTTGGGGGAGAATTTTAGCATTTTTGCTAACCTTTCCTAACCTTAACCTAATTATCCTAACCCTCTGCGTAAGTTCTCCAACCTGCTACGAAAAGTCACTTTTGACCGTAGTTGTATACCACCTAGTCAAATCTAACATAGTAGGCCAAGCCTTCTCTAGCTACCTACCTGCATGGTGATCGATGAAATAAGTTTGCAAAACACCACACTTGGTTGGTGAGCATCTTTATTATCAATCTTGTTTATTTAATTTTTCATTTCATGCAATCAATTGCTGTATCATGACCATCAACTATTGTTTATCCTAAAAATGTCTCATATCGACAGTGTAGTTACAGCAAAACCACTCATCATATACAATTTACAATGCAATTGAACATGGCACTATGGTTGCGTTTACACAGGCAACCCAATTCTGATCTATGCCCAATTATTGGCAAAAGAGCTGATTTGATTGGTCAAGAGACCAATTATAGGGTGAAAAGATTTGGCGGCATGTGTAAATGAAGCCTTTGTTTTCTGCCCTGTGTGTGGATTAGAGAACAAATCAGTGCTCCCTCCGAGATATATATATCTTGGATTGTTGTCAGGTGCAGACCATAGGAGCTAGTCCTAGTTTGGCTGTGTGTAGTTAAAGCAAAATCACTCATCATATTCGATTTGCAATGCAAATGAACATAGCTCTATGGCTGTGTTTACACAGGTGACCCAATTCTGGTCTTTTGCCCAATTATATAAAATCTGAATTAGTCTTCCTGTGTAAACAGACTTTGTATATTTTTCCTTCATGAAATATAAAATACTACAACCCTTGCAAAGGTAGGCTCCTTACAATCTCTCCCAAGTGGGTTAACTCTATAAAAGCCTCACTTGAGGTGACATGAGTTACCAGATTGTATGCATACCAACACATTTTCGTACCTATTTTGCATTACTTTAACGGTTCTAAAAAGCAATAACAAATTTCAATTGCAGCAGTAAAAACACAGAAATTACGAATTACTTATGCTTTTGTTTAACACCGGTTTGGTTTTCAAACTCATCTCACTCTAATATACTTATGAAAGAAAACCATTTTTCCCCCTCACAACCATGTTATTTTCTTCTTCCTCACAACCAAGGTACAGTTACTGTCTGAAGAAAAAAAAAGGATAATTTCAATTTGTTTTACCTTGCTTTTGATTGGATAGGGCCCTGAGTAGTAGATCATATACAGAAATTAGCTTGCTTGCTCATTAATAATTCTTAATTTACCCCATGAAGGGATGTCACTCCTGTTAAGGTTACTAAAATACAACCTCCATACAGATGTAGGATCTTAAATTTGACCTATATAGCAAAAATAATCCTGCAGCAAAAGTATTTGAACACAATGTTGCTTGATCTGTGGTTAGGCTATTAGCTGGCCAAAAGTGAAATGAAAATTCCATTACTGTTAATATAACCGTGTGTTAGTGTGGGTTTTCAGTGAATTTACAGTTCAGGAAAATTCAGGAATATTCTCAGCAACAAAAGAGTGATCAAATTAAGATCCTACATCTGTACATGGTCATGTTGTAGGCCTACATTATGATGGCTTAAAATAACTGCCCAGTCAAAATCTAACTTTTAAAAGCTCATCTGTTAACTCATACCCAAATAATGTTGTTGACTCATTCTATACTTGTATTTGTGGCCAACGTTTTTGGCCAAGACGTCTCAATGAAGGGTTTGATTAATGTCGCCCAGGCGCCCATGTAGGCATGTTTTGCACTGGGTGAAAGTTGATTGCATTCATTTTGGACTTGGGCTGCCTTCAGGCATGAGCTAGGTGCGATGTAGGAGCACGTGGAGTAATGAGTAGGACTCTGTGTTTTAAAATGCAAAAGTGATTGCTTTTGAGCTTTATCTGCCTTCCCAATGAAAATGAGTTAGCAAATTCTAACATTTGTTTTATGGAAAATATATGTATGTTTCTGGACGATGCACCATGCTGCCTTGTTGACAAAATGACCGAGCGGCGTAGATTACTGTTCCATTTGAGAAGGGTGCTCTTCCCTCCCCTCTTTCACCCGATTATATAATGTGCCTTTGCCAGGTTCCCCGCTGCTCAGTATAATCGAATCTGCCCACTGACTCATTGGCTGAGCTGGCCAATCAGCTGTTTACTTGTCATGGCTATTTTTATCAACCGGTATACGCCCACACCATTCAAACACAGAAAAGCTGCTTTTTAACTTTTTTATTCATTTTTTTTTTTCAAGAAAGATATTTCACTCATATTAACCAGGTTTCCAACTAACCTTTTTATGCGAGTAAAGTATATGTCAGATATAAAATGTAACGACAGGCCTGATGGAAACTGAAAGGTTTTCGGTAAACTTTCCAAATGTCGACAAAACACAATACACTAGACAAGGTGTGATCTTTTTTGTGTCTGTAAAATGAGAAATGTGAGAAATGTCAGTGGAAATGCATTTTAATAATAATGTCATCATGTAGGCTAGGGTTCCCCAACTGGCGGCCTGGGGGACACATTTGGCCCAAGTTTTCTGTGAAAATGTGTATATTTTTATTTTATTGTTGGTCATAAAAGACTGTACAAACACCAGCAAATCAGCTCCAAGTGATTTTAGATTTGTAAATAGAGAGATATACAGTATGTGATCGTATACAAATGTAAGCAAGGTTTGAAATGATTCTGTTTTAGTTAAATATTATATAGTTTGGGCTTCTTGAGGTCAATTTGCAGTTGACAAATGATTTGTAATTATGTTCTGGCATCCTGACCATCCACTCAAGAAAAGGAAAAAAAATAAATCAGTCCACGGCTGAATCTAGTTGATGATCCCTGATGTAGGCTATAAGTGCGCTCTAGCCAACAGTACTGTATCTGTGCACTGTAGCGCACTGCCAATACCGGAGTGGGAACACTCAGCTATATAATGCCATTTTTTGGGTGAGAAAACCATAAAAAGAGTTGAATGTGATGGAAACCCATTTAACTTGTATGTTTTTTTGTCGGTACATGGGAATTTAACCGCAAAAGCTATTTTTACGCGCACTACGTCATCACGCATAGTCTTTAATCTGCAACATCTCTGGTGGAAAAATGCGCATTTTGTTTTTATGCAGATTCTTTTGAATATTCACATGGAAATCTGTCACCATTAGATGAAAACCTAGCTATAGTAATTAATTATAGATCATATTTTATAGAAATGTGGAAACACTGGATAGCTACTTTAAGAGGCTTTACCAGCTTCCACACTACTGCATGTTGTTTCAAGATGTTTTCAAGGAGTATGTTCTCTCTGCAGTGCAACAAACAAAAGGATTAGCATTTCACAATAGCAACACGTGTGACATTGTCCAACATGCAGGAGACATACTGCTCAAGTAACTCCCCTCAATATAACACCACCAACGTAGGACAAAGCTTAATATTGGCTGTGTAATGCAATCAAACAAAAGTTCATACAACGGCAAATGTTAAAGGAAGCTTCTGACTAAATCTATCCAAGCTGAAGAGAAAGCAAATGTAACATGAATGAAGTCATCGATTAGCACATAGAAGTTCCCAAGAGTGGATTCAGACATAGTTTTAGTCTGTGTACAGTATGCAAAAATGAAATATTACAGTTTTTGATTGTCTATAAAGCCAAATTACTGTCCTATGTCACTGGGTCGAAGTTATGTTGCTAATTGTATAGGTAATATACAATACCCCCCTACCTTACCAGGAATACTGAATAAGAATCAATGTAGACATCATAACTGTTTTCTCACACAGTGATAAAAGTAATTAATTACTGTATATGAACAATAGAAATCCTTTGAATCAAAGGCTGTTTGAAAAGCGAATGAAAGTTTCAGAGTTGTGTATAGCCCAACATTGCATAGTAAACACGTGAAATAATTGATTAAGCAAAAGAGCGAGTGCATGATCTTGCCTTGGTGGCATGAAAGATTTCATATGGAATTAGGTGATAACCATTGTCAAGAGTAAAGCATTCTAGTGTTTTTTTGTGTCCTATTTACAATCTGAAGTTCTCACAGCTATTGAACTTTCCACTTAAAAAGCAACTTTCATGAAGAAAAAAAAAGTGTTCATATCTGATATGAGTTGTAGTCATGTGTATCAACTGTGGTAGAAAAAAAATCTACCTTATGGTTTAAAAACTATCATTTGGGGCTTAAAGGTCCAATGCAGCTGTTTTTATCTCAATGTCAAATCATTTCTGGGTAACAATTAAGTACCTAACTGATTATTTTCAATTAAAATGGTCAAAAATAAACAAAAATAGCTTCTTAGCAAAGAGGAATTTCTCAAGCAAGAAATTTGCTAGGACTGTCTGGGAGTGGTCTGAGTGCGGAGGGAAAAACTGAAAACTTGCTGTTATTGGCAGAGGTTTGGAACTCTTTGTTTTTGGTCTATTAACTAATTTACCACCTTAACTAATTTACCACCAGGCAGGCCAAAACTCCACCCCACCAAAACCAGTCTTTTACATTTTAGTCATTTAGTAGACGCTCTTAACCAGAGGGACTTACAGTAGTGAGTGCATACATTTTTGTACTTTTTTGTGCTGGTCCCTATGGGCTCTTACACTAAAAGGGCATTATATCATCATTTTCACAATTTCACAGTATTATTCCAACCTCATAGTGTGGCAATATATATAAAACACAGGGAAATCACGTTTTTGACTGCACTGGGCCTTTAAAGACAGGAATTTCTGAGCCTGTCTGAAACAGAATTTTGGAAAACCGTGATGTAGCATATGTTATGATTGGGCTAAACAAACGATGCCTCTCTTTTCATTTCGTAGCATCATTTTAAAATACAAGGAGCCAGATCAGTCAATTTGTTGAGATATTCAGTTAGGCTTGTCCATGTCCCTAATGCTTTACATTGAAATGACAAAGATGTGAGCATTGCAAAGTGGCATCGCCTGGCAGACAATGTTCAGAAATGCAATGCCACTCTCATGCACACCTGTAAAGCAAGAGCACAGCACCGCCAAAGCAAAGGCAAGGCCATTCTTCATTGTAAATGCACAAGTGCTATGTACAGTAACTACTCAAAGACTATATTGAAGTGTGGATTCATATTACAATCAAAACACACCTCTTTGCAAGGAACTTAAGTTGAATCCACTTCATTCCATGAACTGTGTATTGCATAGGCTGTTTGCTGAGAAACACTAGATTCCAAAAGCCTTAAAAGATGAGCCAAGGATTTGTCTACTGTGGCACTGTGAACAAATGGTAATGTGTGTTTAGTACAGGGGTGTGAAACTAAATGACAAAATGGCCAAAATTTGAGGCAATAACACACTTTGATTATTCATACAAATTTGAAAGTGCAGATTTTATAGGTTTTCTTTTTTTGGTGTTCAAGTGCATAAATTTGTTCTCACATTTATGGCTTTTAAGTAACAGACGCATAGAATTCAGGCAGGACACAGTCTTTTGGTGTGCTTGGAGTTGTAGTGGCTCCGCATGTCCTTGCGAAGGCGAAACTTCTCCCCGCAGACGCCACAGATGTACAGGTGCACGTCCATGTGCTTCTCCAGGTGCTCCCCGCTGGGAAAGATCTGGAAGCACACCTGGCAGATGGTCTCGCCGGCCGACAGGTGCGAGATCATGTGGCGCACATGGTCGTGTTTGAGGAAGGTTCCCTGGTCACACACAGGGCAGACGTAGCGCGCCATGCCCTTGTGCATGTCGGTGTGCAGCCGAAGCTGCCGCTCACGCAGGAACTGCTTACCGCACGTCTGGCAGGTGAACTGCTTCTCCTTGGTGTGGACGGTGTAGTGCTCCCGCAGGTGGCAGCGCTGGTAGAAGCCCTTTCCACAGATGGCGCAGAAGTGCTTGCGCCGGTGGTCCGGCTCGACGCCGCCATCCTCCAGCAGGGCGGGGCGGAACAGCTCCTGCTCGTGGCAGGCCAGAGCATGCTCCAATGCTAGGCTCTCACTCTGGAAAAGCAGGCCACACTGGGGGCAGGCCAGGTCACCCCCCTCCAGCAGCCCATCGTCCATGGCCTGCGGGTCCTCGGGCAGGGGCGAGTCTGCCTCCTCACCATGGGAGTCGGTGTCCGCACCCTGAGGTTCGCCACAACGCTCAGCGTGCTCCTGCAGTTGCCTCCCCTTGATTAGGACCTGGCCACACCTCCCGCAGGCACAGATGTGGCCCATGTGGCTGGAGATGTAGTGAGCTGACTGGTCCTCCTTTGTGAGCAGTTCCCCGCACAGCTCACACGGTGCACTGTCCCCGTCCTGCTTCTCTTCTTTAATCTTGCGCATCTTAACAGGTATGCCAGAATCCTTGTTGCTGGACATGTGCCCCTCGAATGGCTCGTTGCTGTCGTCCATGACTGAAACACAAGCCTCGGCCTCCTGGTTAAATTTAATCGGTTCCCTCATAGTGTCGCTGAGTGCACTGTGCCTCGCACTGATCTCTCCCACCTGAACTACCTTAATGCCATCCATCTCGGACACCACGTTTTCTTCCAGCTCCACCTTGATGGTGATATTCCTGGCAGAACCAGGCTCGTTATCCGTACCAACTGTCATGGACCTGATCACTGTGTCAGCGTCTGACTTGTGGTCCGGCCAATCCTCTTCACCCTTGCAGACCACCCTGTGCTCCTCCATCCCCTCAGAGGCCGAGCTCTCCACCTTGCTGGAGTCGTTGTCTGCCTCGGAGCTGGTTCTGGGGACCTGAAAGGCCTTACGATTGGTGCAGGTGAGGATGTGCTCAATCAGCAACTTCTCGCAGCTAAAGACAAAGCCACAGTCGTCGCAGGTGTATGTGCGCCCGAAGCGGGGGCGCTCTTTCAGGGTGGCACTCCTGCCACCGGGCCTCTTGCGCAGGTCACAAGGCTGCTCAGCCACACTGTCTAGAAACGGTGGTGGAACTACTACCAAAGGGGACGCCACATCCTCCACCACAAGTGGAGGCCTGTTGACTGAGACAGGAATGCTTGGTCGCACAGGCACAGCAGTGATGGCAACTTTGGGCAAACTTTTGGGCTCCCCCTCTGGGGTGCTTGGCTTCTGCTGCTCGTACATGCGGACTCCAAACATCATTTTTCCTGCAATTGCTGGGCCAATGGAAGAGGAGGAGCTGGATGAGGTGGTGGAGGAAGAGGAGGAGGCCGAGGAGGACGGTGTGAGGTTGGAGGCGTTCCTGATGTCCCTGAGGTCCTCCAGGGTGTCTGGGATGTAGTACATCTGCAGGTAGGCCATTGAGACCTTGAGCTCCTCAAACTCGTAGCTGCCCACCACGATGCAGCCCAGGTACATGAGCTGCAGGATGAGGTCGAAGCACTCTGCGCTTATCTGCATGTTGCTGAGATCCATGCGAGCTGTCCCCTGCTGGTCCCGGATGAACATCATGCGGAAGTAGGAGCTGCACGCAGCCAGCACTGCCTTGTGGGCCCTGAAGTAGATGTCGCCAATGGCGATACAGCAGTCGCACAGGAAGCCCCACTCCCGTTGGTTGTTGAGCTGCTGCAGGACATGCTCGCTGTGGCTCGGCCTCGCCATCACCCTGGAAGAGTGAAGGGGATAGCAGCGAATTAGCAAAGCAATGCTTCAATCTAAAGATGCTACATTTAGTTATTTAGCCGGTACCAAATCTGTTTGAAAACACAATTGCACATCTTAAGCTTAATTAAGTGGTTATTATCCCTGTACAATAACCCTCATTAAAAACAAAGGTTAAATAAAACAACAAAGGAAATAAAAAAATGTAAACTCTCACGCCTTAATTAAGTTCTCAGAATAGTGCTAAACATTGCATGTTGAAGTAAAGTATTTTTAAAAGGTTTGCATGTGGCACATACTTAAAATAACATCACCCTAAAGATAATTCTTGTCACCCAGGTATGTACTCACACAAGACTATATTATCAAATTGACGATTTCAAAACGATCTAGCCTAATTTTATAATATACAGTAGAGCACATTATGTCTTGAACTAGTGTGGCGGCATAAAGCCTAGAGGTTAGAGAGGTAGGCCTGCAATCGGAGGGTTGCTGGTTTGAATCCCACGTACGATGGGGAAATGTCTGTCGGGATTCTGGTATTCCATCTCCTGACTTTGTGCCCATGAGCAAGGCACCTAATCCCTTAATGCTACACTGTAACAGACCCTGGCCTCCAAACGCTCAGTGTGTGTGTGTTTGTGTAAGCGTTCCCCAGGAAGCAGTGCTTCTCTGGAAGCAAAAAATACACATATCTACAGTATATAGCTGGCTTATCATTTTTATTTAATTTACAGATTTACAGTGATGTCAATTACAGATTTTCTACAGTAACAGTGTTTACATAGTGGAGTTCAGTCTGCACTGCATTTGTAGCCTTTTTTTAAGCCTATAACATAACATGTACTTGAACTTAGTTGATCGCAATGAAATATCTGTTTGTTTAACAGCTGTAGACGAGTCTATCAATGGTCTACTTTGATAATGTGCAGTGAGGTGATGTCCTCTTATTTATGGCTCAAAAATAGCCGTTTCTTTGTCGGTACTCGTTGACTGCTCAAATCCCGCCCACCAATTTTCATTGGCCTGTTTTGGAGACTAAGTCGTGCGGGCATCGTGACTGTCAATCATACCTCACTAAAAGTAAAGATGACCTAAACAGCTTTACAATCATTCCAATCGGAGCATCAGCGTAAATGAGTGATTATTATTTCTTGTTGAAAATATCGGGAGGACCAAACAATGTGAAACCAAAATGGAGAGACCTCCACGGCAGTGGCAGTGTTGTCGGAAATCTCACGCAAGCACGCACTGCCACCCCCGCGCTCCTACCCGCATTCACTCTATGAGAAAAAAGGCACAGGGTTTTTCCGAAAGCAGGAATGTTTACTCTGTGAAAACACTGAATAAATACTCACCGACAATAAATGGGGCAGACTGTGGATGTAGTAAAACTCAAGTTGGGGTGTACTGTCCAGAAGTTCCACCTGAACCGCTTTTATCCAACCATAAACTTGTGACGAGAGTAATCGCGAGGGCGAAGCAAGCCCCTTCTGCAGCACGGATGAAAGAACTTCCGCACAGCCGCTCTGCCGAGCTCGTTCACCGCACTGAGCGAGATCCAGCCCACCTCACGCAAATCCAAACCTCCCGAGACTGGGTGTTCTGTAACAAGGCAGTGACTAGGCTGCTCAGCTGGACGCGTACAAGTAAAATGGACGAACATAGAGACTGTGACTGTGGCACAGGCTATTTAGGTTAATAGCGCCAATGCATAAATTAACAAGGTTTATCTTCCTCCGCATAAATTTGATTAAAAGCCTAATTTTATTGTCTATTTATTTCGCCTCCATATGCACTTACTAGAATAACAAACCGATAAGGATGGTGTAGGTACACATTTGATTAATCTTAAAGTTTTACAGAAGTAGGCTTACATCTTGATAGGATGTTAAGGCTACATTTCAGCATAAAGGCTCATTTGAAAAAAGCCCAAATCTCCAAGGCGTGTGTTTATGAGGCTGTACTACTTGGTTATTAGAACTTTGAGGCGCTCTTAAATTGACTGAACATGTCATGTCAATTTTATAATGTATTTAGAATGTTACCCTTACTTCAACGTTTGTCAACCAACGACGTATGTTTTAGGGGAAAGTAAAACACGGTATTTACAAACTGTTCACACCTTTTATGACAGAACAGCAAACGTACAGTAGGCTACTGTATAGTCACGTGACGAATAACACCCTCAGGAGACAACCACATAGGAAGACGCGCGAGACCGTGCGAGAATTTCTCTGTGGCAACAAATAGGCTACGTACGAAATATAAACCTTTTATTTAATATATATTTCGCAAATAGGTGGTAAGAAAGACTTCCGATTATCGTATTTGCTTTGTTTTGCAAATAGGAGGGGATATCCAAATGCATGCATTGGGGCCCGTGTGGGTTATCGAGGCTGTTCACGGTTGTTGATTTTGTCTAGAAGGAACACTTGATTCGGTCGGCAGGAACACTTGATAGGCTACAACGCAGACGTGTGTGAATCGATGTGATGCTGTAGTGAAACAAGCTGGCGAATATATCTTGAGACCGCCTGTGGGTTGTAGGCTACATAGGGGACTGGCATGTTGACCATCATTTAGGATGGTATTTTTCAGTTATTTGCATATTTCATTTGAAAGCTGACCCCTTTATCTGTGGCGGTTGCAAGAATGCATGCGTTGCTATGTCTGACAGTCCATCATATTGTCCCGTCTGCTTTGAAGTAGGCAGCATAAATGGATACAATTAAATAAAGGGTTTGCTACAATATAAACATGCCCTATCTATTGCAACAATGTAACGGTATATTATATCGGCCCACGCTCTGTTACAATGTAATAACCTTGCTGTAAGTATACATCGACATAAAATGAACTGTTTTTATGTCAAAGTAATTATTAGTTTGCGGCTCCTCAATGTTTCATCTTTTCACACCGGAAGTGAAACTCTTATTACCTAAGATGTCAACAGGTAGAAAGTTACGCAGATGCCAACATCTGGCCAATAGTCTTTTTTTTAAGGGGGGGCGGGGTGCTTCTCTCAGTTTTTTTGACCAGCAGAGTACGCCATTGTTTTCAGCAGCACTTTCAGAAATTCCTTAATGCATGCTTCAGAGGTGTGACATTTTATGAACATATGTTGGGTGTGTTCTAGAGGCTGAGAAAATAGTTTGATCATATAGAATCACATGTTGTCTTTGCACAGCAATCAGACCTCGCCTGGGTTCCAATAGTATTTGTGTTCATTTATTGAGCTTACCTGGCACAATGGAACCAATTTGAATAGTCCCAGAAGTGCAAACTCCACCCCAAACTATTTGAAAGGAAGCGAATACTATTTTAACCCAGGTCTGCACAACATATCCTCTCCTGAACCTAATTTTTATATTATGAATTACTATGTGCGTATATTTATGTGTGTGACATGAGGTGGAGTGGGGGGTATCATGGACGTGTCCAGCCACAGCCTGTTCCTCTTGCAGCAGCTCAACATCCAGAGGGAGTTTGGCTTCCTGTGCGACTGCACAGTCGCCATTGGCAACGTGTACTTCAAGGCCCACCGGGCCGTGCTTGCTGCCTTCTCCAACTACTTCAAGATGATCTTCATTCATCAGTCAAGGTTAGATGAATACTGCATTCTGTGTCACACTAAGGGTGTTATTTAATTTTACTAGGCAAGTCAGTTAAGAATAAATTCTTATTTTCAATGATGGCCTACCAGGGAACAGTGGGTTTAACTGCCTTGTTCAGGGGCAGAACGACAGATTTTTACCTTGTCAGCTCGGGGATTCGATCTTGCAACCTTTCAGTTATTATTCCAACACTCTAACCACTAGGCTACCTGCCACCTAATGAATGCCTATGTGTATAGCAAGTCCCTTCAAGTAAATAGTTGGACCAACTTTTTTGGTCTTGTTGTACAGTACCAGGGTCTAGTGACCATCAGAGGTTGTTTCAGTGATATTGGGGATTAGAAGGGGTGTTGTCTCACATTGCACTGATTGTTAACCACATGTTTCTTTGGCTGCAAGAATAGATTATGCACTTGTGTGTTTGTTTTTGTACATTTTATTACCTGAATGTCCTGCATGAGAGAAGGTCTTAACTAATTTGTATACATATATCTAACTTTACAAAATCCGAGGGATACTTTGTTATTAGAGACAGGAAATATGAATGTGCTTCGAGAGTAAAGGCTAATATACTCTCCCACTGTCTATCGTCATCTTTATAGTGAGTGCATTAAGATCCAGCCCACGGACATCCAGCCAGACGTTTTCAGCTACCTGCTCCACATCATGTATACGGGCATGGGCCCCAAGCAGCCGGTGGACCAGGGCCGCCTGCAGGAGGGCATCAAGTTCCTCCATGCCTACCAGCTGTGCAGTAAGCCTGGTGAGGGTGGGCCCGATGCCGTCACCGCCGACCTTGTCCGCATGTCCAACCTGTACGGCATTCAGATTTCATCCCAGTTAGCAAACAAGGAGGGTACTGGGGTCCCTAAAGGTAGTGCAGGGGCCCGAGGAGGGGGCGGCCCCGAGGACGGGCGTTCGTCCACTCGGGCAGGCCGCTCCCACGCCACCCAGTTTTCGATGACTGTGGGGATGGAGGGCATCCCCTCATCAGGCCGTCAGCCCTTCTCTGGTCTCCTCCGTGGTGTCTCCTCTATGGCTTCCGGCGACGACTCAGACATCTCAACGCGCATCAAGCAGGAGAGGGTGGAGGAAGAGGGAGAGGAGTGCCATCAGGTGCCAGGCGGGGGAGGGTCCCCAACGTCTCCTTTGGCCCAGGGCGGCAACCCCTGCCAGGGCCTCTTGTTCAAGGATGGCCCCCATGCGCTGCTGTGCCCCCAGTGCGGCAAGCGCTGCTCATCCCCCGAGGGGCTCCGCGAGCACCTGTTCAGCCACGCCACCTGCGCCCTGGACCCCAGCGGACTAATGGAGGGCCTCTCCCAGGGTGGGGGAGGGGACACAGTGGGCCCTGAGGACCAGCAGCAGCAGCGGGGGTGCCCCCAGGATCAGCAGGATGCAGGCTACCTGGAGGAGGCCCTGAGACAGAGCCAAGCCCTAGCTGACGAGCTAGCCACCGAGCTAAGGCGGAGCAGGGGGGGTATAGCCGGTGGCACCAGTACACCCCCCACCACCACCATGACCACCTCTACTACCAGTCACACACGAAAGCGCAAGATCGCCTGCTCCGTGTGCAGCCTGCGCTTCACCCAGAAGAGCCAGCTGCAGGAGCACATGTACACGCACACGGGCAAGCCGTCGCGCTACCATCGCTACAGCCACCTCTGCAGCCAGCTCATCCACACTTCTGGGCACTTCTGCAAGGGGCCACCGGAGGGCGGCGGGATGGCGGCAACCACTACAGTAGCGCTGGCGGAGGAGGCAAACAGGGAAGCTCAGGACAACGGAAGCTCCTGCTATTCGCTAGACTCTGAGATCTCGCAGGAGAGCGTGGACAACGCCGCTGTGGAATGAAAGCGAAAACAAACTGTAGAAATGAAAGAAATACATCAACTCCCATTTTACATAGGTGATGTGCTGGAGTCACCACGTAATTTGATAACTCTTGTTTGTGTGATTATGCAGTAGCCTCTCTTTTTTTGTGTGTTTTCTTAGAAACTGGATTAACAATGGTAATTGGTAAGAACTATGTACTTATACTTGTTACAAGGTAATTGACATAAGTTATTCCCTTACAGTTACCCGGGGATAACAGCTATGTAATAAGAAGCGTTTTGTGAATACATCTTCATTCACCCATCTGCACTCACCGGAGACTGTACACATCTGGTTCGTCTTCATTAGGGCACAACAATAGTAAAATGTTTTTGCAATGGAAAACAAAACTTTGTGATTCTTATTGGACGATTCCAGATAGTACCTCCTGTTTCACCCTATTTGAATTTGTTTTCTTCAGTTTGATTCCTACTGAACATGACCCTGTTTCAGTTACGTTCCTTACCTTTCGTCATTATCTTTCCACTGATCCGGTTTCCACTGATCCGGTTCGTCATTATCTTTCCACTGATCCGGTTTCCACTGATCCGGTTCGTCATTATCTTTCCACTGATCCGGTTTCCACTGATCCAGTTCGTCATTATCTTTCCACTGATCCGGTTGTATCCTGTCCTTTTGTCAATACCGTCATCTCTCTGTCGGTTAGATGAAACCCTGTGATGTGAATCCAGTGTAAAGTGTATGTTCTTTTATTCAGTGAACGGTTGAATAGAATAGAACATGGTATTTAAAAGAGGAATGTGTTGTCTCTCTCTCAGTTGGCATATTTTACCAGCTGGTAAATTGATTGGAAATGAGCAAATACTATGTATCTGCATTGTTTTCTGAAAATGTGCACTCTCAGAAATAAGTAGCTGTTGAAATGGAGCTTGGCTTGTTGTTATGGAGGGTTGTCAGGGTTACAGGAATTTGCAAGGGACAAATTCTTACGCCCACAATGTTGCAGTACACAATTGATGTATGGTAGTACATCATTACACATATTGGAACATTTAAATATTTCCCTCCAAAATCATGAGCAGGGGCTTGGTGTTCCTCTTTTTCTTTCTTTAATCTCAACAAACTAGAACTTACAGTATACCTAAACTTGATCATTAGCAGAGAATTTGCTTGGCCAGCTTCATTCACCTTCAAGAAGTGTGTACTAGCTATGAAAATGGACGTGTATGCAAAAGAAGACAAAGTCACAAGTGTCATCCCAAAACCTTTAAAGCTGGAAAACCTGGGGATGTATTCAAGCGTCACAGGAGAGCTGATCTAGGATCAGGCCCCCCCCCCCTGTCTTATTCATTATAGATCTGAAAGGCAAAACTGATTCTAAATCAGCACTCCTCCTCTGAGATGCTTAACACATACGACCCTTAGCAGTGTTTAACTACAGAGGAAACATGTTGAATGTGCTTTATCCTGCGCTCCCGAGTAGCACAGCAGTCTAAGGCACTGCAAGAGGCGTCACTACAGTCCCTGGTTCGAATCCAGGCTGTATCACATGATTGGGAGTCTCATAGAGTGGCGCACAATTGGCCCAGCGTCGTCCAGGTTTGGCTGGGGTATTCCGTCATTGTAAATAAGAATTTGTTCTTAACTGACTTGCCTAGTTAAATAAAAATGTAAAATCCTTGACAACTTAAGAGGAAGGACTTATTTTAGCTCATAACAGACTAACATGAGTAGAAGTAGCCTGACGACTCACACTAAGTTCTTCTGCTGCTCTGTCGTTAGCTACATACTGCCATCATTGAAGTCATTTTTGGTGATGAGGGGCATTGTACAAAACAAAGTGTTTGCATTTGGTAAAGGGTGGAGGGTTGGGGAGGTACTCAGATCCAGACTCATGGCGGAGAAAAAAACTAAAGTCTGTGGGCGTGGCGTAGCGTTTGGCCGGAGCAAAGAGTCCGGGTAGCCAGGCAACAGTAGAAGTGACTAAAAGAGATACTCTGAACTTAGTTAGTCCTCTAAAGCTTTATGATTGTGCGATTGTAGATTCATATTTGACGGATATGTGGCAATGGCTATCAGAGTGTGTAATGTCGAACCAGGAACCTGTATGTACTGCGATAGACAGTATAAACCTAGGATTATCAAATTGACCTTTCTGGGTTTGTTTCCATTCTATCCTGTTGGTGTGTGTGACCTCTGGTATGTTTCAGTTTGCTACTCTACTATGGCTTTTCCACTTTGTCATACACTTTGTCGTTACCATGTGGCTGTGGTTTCATGTTTTCTTTCATCTGTGTCACTTTTCCATACATGGAAAATGTTTTGTAAATAAATATATTTTTTAACAGATTGTCTCATGTAACTCGTCTCATTGATAGGTATGTTTAGTTTCTTCAAACCAAACATCTGTTTCAGATATCGGAATTCCTTTCCCTCTCACTATTTCTGTTTGTTTAACGCTGCATGTTAATTACGATGAGGTAAATGTTACACACACACCAGTGTCTAAATACAATGGCTGTTTTCCACAGGAGGTTGGTGGCACCTTAATTGAGGAGGACGGGCTCATGGTAATAGCTGGAGTGGTATAAGTGGAATGGTATCAAACACATAGTTTCAATGTGTTTGAAGCCATTCCATTGACTCCGTTCCAGACATTATTATGAGCCGTCCTCCCCTCAGCAGCCTCCACTGCTTTAGTCCCATGCTCTACCCTTATCCCCGAAGTGTAAAAACACGTTCACTCACTCATGGAAGTAAAAGCAAGATTTACAGTGGTAACTTCAATCAGCCTATGATTACACCAATACAATGTTTTTAAACCAGTGAGGACAGAGAAAGTAGGACACACTTAGAGAAGGTTGGAGAATCTCAACACAGCTCAATTTATAGAGCACACCTAGTATGTTCCCTAGCCTGAGTGCCAGTCTGTTGTGTTATATCATGCCGACTCCTCGTTGTCATGCCAAACTTCGCTAGACATGGACTGCAAATGAGTAAGCAAGAACAGCAACATTTCTGGAACCAGGCTTTATGTTCCCTGTTCTTGTAGTAACAACTTCTTACCACCAGAGGACACTTAAGAGCTGAAGGACTCATCGCCAGAAGGTACCATCAGGCCTCTCCTCTACCCGGTGCTTATTGGTCTGCGTCACAATTTTCCTTCTCCACCCTTTTCCACAAGTGTGCACTTGCACACGTTCCCGACATGGATTTAACAAAGGTGGAAACTCCCTCCCAGCCAATGCTTACACCAATCATGTGCTTTTAAATCCATTATGGGGAGTGTGCAAGTACACACTTCTGGAAAAGGGTGGAGAATTGGGAGTGAAGCAGGTTAATGGAACAGCTACACAGAATGTTTTATGTATCCCTCTGGAGCTCAACATTAAAATATTAAAACTGACATATGGCTCTGAGACAACACAATTCTCTCTCAAGCACTAAGTTAAGTATATTCTACTTTAATATAGGACAGCTAGTGCTAGAACCCATCAACCTCTTACTTGTGATAATAACAAAATGTCCAAAAATACATTGTTACAATCTGCCATAAAGTAAGATTAAGCCGAGGCTGTAAGAACAATAAGTAGTACCCCACCCTCCCAATCAAATGGCAAATTATTATTGTGCCTTAATTAACAGAGAATAAACACGATGAGAAGAAACTGAGAAACTAAACAGAACTGTATAATGCTTCAAATTGGTCCTTTCTTGATAATAGGTAGGTTATAATGAAATAGAAGATAGCTCTATTGCTATAGAAACACACTGCAGACTTCACTGGGGAAGATCATGTTCACATGTTCAAGCTAAAAATAGGTAGATCGGGAGTGAGATTATGCATGTCTGTCCGATCATTTAATTGGTGACAGTTTTCAAACAGAAAATATAGTTATATTCATAAATAAATATCCACCAGCACGTTATACACATTTAACATAAAACAACAACAAATCAACCAGTTATTACTCACATAACTCAATTAGAAAAGGCAATATTTCTCCTCACAATTGAATTAATCCTCACCCGTCACATTAAAAGACTGTCAACACCCTTCACTCCTCTGAAGTGATTAACTCCGTAGCCAGATCTCAAGGGGGTGATCACACATACAGGACATACTGCTCATGGTCATATCAGAGAGTTGGCTCATATTATTGGATTACACATTGTTTTGGTTAAGAGAGCCTGGTATCCACCTCTAATGATGTCATTGCTGTTTGACTCACAGTCCCCCACCTCTAAAAGAGGCCTTTGGGAAACCAGCAAGCCTCCATGTATTGAATGTTGTGCTGCATCAAGACAGATGTTTGCTGGTCTTGTTTCCAAATACTGCAAATCTTCTCTGAAGTCCAGGAGGTCAAGCTATGATGACAGAATGACAGCAAATAGCCACCTGGAGACTAGGTTGTATTTATCCATATACACCAGGTGTCAAACTGTTTAATCATTATTTTCCCATGACAGAATGACATTCACACAGAAAAACGACAGCACAGAGTTCTATTCGGACTAGGGTACCTAATATTTTCTTATGACAAGTTACAGGTGTAACGCTAAGCGTTGTATAGTCTCTATACACATAAGAGAGAAAGCTTTTTAACTGAGCAATGTATGCTTAAACATCTATTAAACGGCAACCAGAAGGCAAGACACTATTCAATAAGAGCCTAAGACTTTCATCGTGTGAAATAATCACCATATCTTAAATACATCATCAAATGTTTGATTAATTAAAATTGGAATCGGTAGCGGTGAAACTGCCGTGTCCATTTGTGATATTACAACAACGATGACGTTACATCAACAACCAGCACTGTTTTTTTCCCCCTCTGACATCGTTACACGTCATTGCGCTTGCGATAGAACAGCAGAGTAATGTACCACGATGCTGGTTGCTCATTGGCTCAAAACAAAAACAATAACAAATGCGCCTGGGGTGGCCAGTGGAGCTGTTTCCGTATCGCGGATCTCAGATTTTTAAGAACTATAACTTATTCAGATTAACAGATTAACTTTATCTGAGAATCTGAGACTTTCAGTTCTATAGGTAAATAAACCGTAATTGAGGTATAAGGACTATATTCAATCTGTATCACTGAAGCGCTACAGATTGTGCGCTAGAAATGTAAAGGTAATTTCCGATTGAGGTGACATATGCAGAGTTTACTGAGAATGCAGTCTCCGCTAACGCGGGAACATTGCCTTGAAAATTCAATCACACAATAACGCTGAATTTCTGCGATATGGATTGAATAGAGCCCTTAGTTCCACCATTTTCAAAACACAGTCACACTGAACAGTTAAAATGTTTGTGATGGTAATTGTTAAAATTGAGTGCCACCTCTTGTACAATATAAGAGAATATATTGTAAAAATGTATTGTGTCAATACGGTTCTCTGGTTTAGATTTATATGAACAACAGCAGTTTGGTCTGTTAACAACAAGTTGTAACCAACAATAACTTTAAAAGTGGTTTACAAATGTATACTTGTCTAATTTAAAAATATATATTTTCTCAGTAATCCTGGGTCGTGTTCATTAGACACAAAACGGAAGAAAACGGATTGAAACAGAAACTACTGGTTCAATAAGAAACTCACTTTTTTTTTCTGTTGCAAAATATTTTAAAACATTTTCCACTGTCTGCCGTAATGAACGCAACTCTGCTGATCCAAATGGGGTCATACATACGTGTTGTCACAACATGCCGGAAGGGGGTGTCAAGCGTGATCTCGACTCCCTTGCGCCTCCCTGTGTACAGTGGTGGGAGTGCCTCTCTGTTCCATTGAGAGCTGCTCCATGGCAGCGCTCATGGCTGCCTGGACCAAGAAGCGAGCCGTCTGCACTAACAGGTTCTCTCCACACAACAACAAGTCCTGGTCGTCCTCCATCAGGAGGCCACTCTTGCCGCTTTCATCCCCCACCTCATGGCCATCCTGGTCAGACACATCCTGGTCTGAGTCAGCCCCGGGGGCGATGCTGATGTTGGTCGAGGGCTGGCCATTCTGCACAATGTTATCTTCAGTGATCCTGCAGAGCGTGTCATTCTCCTCAGATGCATCAGCAGCGTCCTCGGCAGCATTCTCTAAAGAAATTATCTGATTTGAGTCTGAGGGATACTCATTAGTGTCCATGGCAACGCTGTTGAGTGTATCGATTATCGCACAGTCTGACTCAATGACCTTGTCCTCTAAACACTGGATATGATACAGTTCATCTACTCGCATCTCGTTAGCATCCATGGTAACATTGATGACCTCACTGAGATTTGAGTCTGTGCCAGTTTTGGCACAAGTCTCAGTTTCCCATAACTTAGTTTTGAAAGAAGTATCAGGTTCCAATATCTCTATTTCCTTTGAATCATCCGTTGGACTGGTCACTGTGTCTTCTGTATCTACCTCTGGTCTTACAACTCTTGTCGGGATGGGACTCACTAGTAGGGACTCTGGGCTCATTGGGGTGTCTGTTGGGCCTCCATCCTCGGGCTGCAGGGCGCTCACTTCGGCACACACTGTCACTCTCTCTGTACATTGTCCTCTAACCTCAGCCCCCTTTTCCAGAAGCTCAACCCCCTGGATGTCAGATGTGCACTGTTGTCCCGTGTCTTGTGTCCCCATTGGCTCCACCTCAGTCTCCTTGTCTCCAGTGTCCTGGGTGTCCTTGTTTCCAGGGTCCTGGGTGTCCTTGTCTCCAGTGCCCTGGGTGTCCTTGTCTCCAGTGCCCTGGGTGTCCTTGTCTCCAGTGCCCTGGGTGTCCTTGTCTCCAGTGCCCTGGGTGTCCTTGTCTCCAGTGTCCTGGGTGTCCTTGTCTCCCAGAGGGAGCACAGCTGAAGGTGCCCTTCTTCCACACATCAAAAAATGCTGAAATGTCTTCCTGAAGGTCACTGACGGTTGTTGTTGGATGTCTTCAGAGACCTCCTGTACAACATTTCCCTGTTTGGGCCTTTGGCCGCGGACGTAAGACGGTGTCAAGAGCCGCTTGAAGGTCGGCCACGTCCGGATGGTAAACCTGCGCCTCCTTTTCATGACATTGTCAATGTCAGGAGCATTGCGGACACACTTGTCACTCAAGGAGATGGTGTCTTCTCCCATTGACTTTGCTTCATTATGAATTAGTCTCTCAGCTTGTACAACTCCCTGGTCACCATCCTGGATTGAAGATTTTGCAGCGTACTTCTTCCTTTGTCTTCTGACGCAAATGAGAGCCGGGGAAAATAACCTTCTCCAGCCATGCTTTGTTGATTTCCTCGTCTTACTGTGTCCTTCCAATTGGCCTTCACTGGTCTCATCCTCATCTGAGGTGGAGCGCCACCTTGAGGGCTCAGTGGGTAGTTCAGATGAAGCTTGATCCTCATCCATTTTTGAGGTTGTACAGATGTCGTCTGACGTGGCTACAAGTTGTGATGATCCAGTCTCTCCAGCTTCTATATTTGACTGTTTGATGGAGGAATCCATTTGAGTTCCATTGATGATGTTCACTCTTTTGTTTCTCTTCTTAGAATGAGCCTCAGACCAGTCACCTCCCTGGTTGTTGGATTTTGATTTGCCCAGGAGGAGTCTGGGTGGACCAGTCAACTTCCTCTTCAAGACAACTTTTTCCTGACGCTGTCCATCTTGGCCCCCCTCAGTCGCCATTGGTTAGTTTATAGCCCAGCACCAAAGTGAATGCTACTGATTGATTAGAAATGAAGAACGCACCTCACTTATGCACAGCAAGCTGTCATGGAAAAGTGCTCTCTTCTAATTACCAACAAGAAAAATCCTCAAACCTGGGGAACATCAACAGAGAATGACTAAATTAGAATTGTAATTGTCATGTACATTGCCATGTTAATTAATTAATTCCAAACGTTGATTAACCTTCAGTTATGCCCAAAGCTACTGTAATCATGTATGTACAGCATTAAGCCATTAGTCTACATAAAATACAGTGAGCTCCAAAAGTATTGGGACAGTGACAAATGTCTTGTTGTTTCCAGCCCTTTGGATTTAAAATGATACAATGACTATGAGATTAATGTGCAGACTATCAGCTTTAATTTGAAGGTATTTTCATCCATATAGGGTGAAACTACAGCATTTTTGTACACAGTTCCTCTATTTTAGGGGACCAAAGGTATTGGGACAAGCTTAAAGTAGTCAAAAGTGTTGTATTTGGTCCCATATTCCTAGCACACAATGATTACATCAAGCTTGTGACTCTACAAACTTGTTGGATGCATTTGCTGTTTGTTTTGGTTGTGTTTCAGATTATTTTGTGCCCAAAAGAAATGAATGGTAAACAATGTATTGTGTCATTTTGGAGTTACCTTTTATTGTAAATAACAATAGAGTATGTTTCTTAACACTTCTACATTAATGTGGATGCTACCATGATTACGGATAGTCCTGAATGAATCGGGAATAATGATGAGTGACAAAGTTACAGACACACAAGACATGCTAACCGCTCACCATTACAATAACAGGGGAGATTAGCATTAAGAGAGGGTATGATATTTGTGCATCTAACTTTATTACTTATTATTATTCATGATTCAGTCAGGACTATCCGTAATCATGGTATCATCCACATTAATGTAGAAGTGTTATTCTATTCTTATTTACATATTATATTCTTATTTACAATAAAAGTGACTTCAAAATTACACAATACATTATATACCATTCATTTCTTTTGTGCACAAAATAATCTGAAACACAACCAAAACAATCAGCAGATGCATCCAACAAGTTTGTAGAGTCACAAGCTTGATGTAGTCATTGTATGCTAGGAATATGGGACCAAATACTATACTTTTTACTACTTTAATACACATATAAGTGAATTTGTCCCAATACTTTTGGTCCCCTAAAATGGGGGGACTATGTACAAAAAGTGCTGTAATTTCTAAACGGTTCACCAGATATGGATGATAAATACCCTCAAATTAAAGCTGACTGTCTGTACCTTAACCTCATAGTCGTTGTATCATTTCAAATCCAAAGTGCTGGAGTACAGAGCCAAAAGAACAACAAATGTGTCACTGTCCCAATACTTTTGGAGCTCACTGTATATAAGATCACATGAGCAAATTTAACAAAGTATTTTCATAAACTGACTGACAGAAGTTAGTCTTTGAGACATGTTTCGGGTATGATATAACTGAAGTAAACATTTAGGTTGTCAGTTTCATATCACATTGTTCCCAGAAAAAAGCGATCAATCTGACTCAGACTGATAATGTATAATTAAATTACACGGATGTTTTCATAAACATGCCTCTTAGAATGATGGACAAGACAATTACAGGCTGGCTCAGTTGACTCATCGTGTTTACCTTGTTATAAATGGCTGCTTAGTTTATAGTTTTCCTTGAATGATCGCAAGTACATAGCTGTGTCCTTTATCTAAGATTAAATTACTATATGAATTCATTTATTGATCTGAAAATGAGACAAATATCCATAACCAAAAATGTACAGGGCTATTTAGCCTATCTGAAGGCAGAACATTATAATCATATTTCAAGCATCACCTGGCATATAATGTATTATAATGTTGTCCCCATTGGCTCAATATCAGACAGGCAATCAGCTTTTAATTTCTAATATCTAATACATTTCAGTTAAGCTAATTCCAATGATCCAAGCTCTCATCAGGCTATTGAATTGAATGAGTTTAGGATATTGGATTATGCAAGCACATGCGACAGTTATCATGCTATCAGTAATATGCTGTCATTTATATTTTTGGTTACAATTGATCTTTTTCCTTTCATCTAGGCTGATGAAGCTTGTTTGCATTTATGGCGCCAAATGATCTTTACCAACTAAACGATGAACCCTGCACTCCCTCTCACCACCTTGCTTCACATGCGAAACGGACAGATGACATGCTTGGTTGAGTTTTAAATCTATTTACTGGTCAACAATAATATCCTGGAAATACACGTATAGCCTACCTGGGTCTATCTGATAAACGCCTAATCCTGAAGGACAAAATTAGTCGGAGGTTATCGGTTGGCGTTGACGGCTATAGTAGAAATCTCCAGTTTCCTTCAACTACAGTGCGCCCCTGCCACTGTCAGGCTTGAGTATCCTTTTCAAACCCATGCCTGCTCCCTGCCTGCAGCGAGCGAGAGAGACTCCGGCGAGCAGCACGCAGGTAGCGTACCGCCCAGTTTCCATGGAAACCAGGTGATTGACAGTTTATTTAGAGAACTATGTCATTCAATAAAAATATAGAATGTGTGGAGGCCTTAATATAGAATATTAATATTAAAATATAGATTTGTAACCATGTCACTAAAATAGCCTCATTTATTTCATGAAATGTGTCATGTTTAGCCCTGAAGAAGACTCTATGGAAGATGAGTTAGCTATAGGCCTATCTGTTTTATTTTTTGTACACTGCGACTTCAACTTCTACTGTGAGTTCACATCAGAGTTCACTAATTCAAGTAGGTTAAAGGTCACATAACCTATATAGAAAATAGAGTAGGTCGATTTTTGTAGACAAACAGTACAGCATCTCATTGACATATTAAGATAAGACATGTCGCCAACAGTGGTCTTAATTAACCATAGATTTTTACCCAAGCTGTCACTATTATTGCCAATGTCTCAATTCTTTAATTACAGTCACCCTAACCTCTGAAGAAGAGTCAACTGAAGATGAGGTAGGAGGTAGGAGGTTAAGGAGGTAGATGGTAAGGAGGTAGGAGGTGAGGAGGTGGTTAAAGGCTTATACATGTAAATATAATCAATTCACTATATTTCTATGGCAGAAGGTACATTGTGAAGTGTTCCAAGAAATGAATAAAAGAGTCGTAAACAAAACGCATTGGGGGCCTTGGCAACTACAACTGACCACCTGATCATGTTGAGAGCAAAAATAGACCACTGACAGATGGCACGGCCATATAACCATAACCATATGAATGGATATTGACATCATAAAGACAATTACAGTGCCTTCAGAAAGTATTCACACTCTGACTTATCCATAAATGTTGTGTTACAGCCTGAATTTAAAATGGATTAGACTGAGATGTTTTGTCACTGGCCTACACACAATACCCCATCATTTCAAATTGGAATTTTGTTTCTAGAAATATTTTGAAATTAATAAAACATTTAAGCTGAAATGTCTTGAGTCAGTAAGTATTCAACCCCTTTGTTATGGAAAGCCAAAATAAGTTTAGGAGTAGAAATGTGCTTAACAAATTGCATAATAAGTTGCATGGACTCATTCTGTGTTCAATAATAGTGGATAACATGATTTTTTAATAACTACCCCATCTCTGTACCCCACACATACAATTATCTGTAAGGTCCCTCAATCAAGTACTGAATTTCAAGCACAGATTCAACCACAAAGACCAGGTAGGTTTTTACTTAGAGCATGGTGAAGTTATTCATTAGGTTTTGTGTGGTATATCAATACACCCAGTCAATACAAAGATACAGGCATCTTTCCTAACTCAGTTGCCAGAGAGGAAGGAAACCGCTCAGAGATTTCACTATGAGGCCAATGGTGATTTTAAAACAGTTAGAGTTTAATGGTTGTGATAGGAGAAAACTGAGGATCCTCACCCTTCCCTGTGGCTCAGTTGGTAGAGCATGGTGTTTGCAACGCCAGCATGGTGTGTGCAACACCAGGGTTGTGGGTTTGATTCCCACGGGGGGCCAGTACAATTATTATTTTTTTAAATGCATGAAATGAAAATGAAATGTATGTAGTCACTACTGTAAGTCGCTCTGGATAAGTGTCTGCTAAATGACTAAAATGTAAAATGTTGTAGTTACTCCACAATACTAACCTAATTGACAGAGTGAAAAGAAGGAACCCTGTACAGAATAAAATATTCAATAACATGCATCCTGTTTGTAAAGTAATACTGCAAAAAATGTGGTGAAGAAATGAACTTTTTGTCCTGAATACAAAATGGTATGTTTGGGGCAAATCCAACACAACACATCAATGAGTACGTCTTCATATTTTCAAGCATGGTGGTGGCTGCGTCATGAATTGAATTCAGGCACTGTATCTAGATCGCTTGCAAGGTAATCAGATGGATTCAGCATCCGTAATATATCGGTTAATGGTTAGGTGTGGACCATATTTGGAACATAATGTACTCCAAGGTCTCCTGGGTAGGAACAGAACAGGAACAAAACCATCAGTATAGACGCTAGGTTAGCCTGCAGCTGAGAGGAATGAAAATGTGAACTCTAACTTTATTTTTCAGCTCTGGGCTAAAACATTTTGCGATAAAATGTGTGATTTTATCCTGGAGTTCTGGTGCTGTATACTTACAGAGTGGGCAGGCTTTAGTTCTAGCTCTGCACTAGTACACGTGATTGAACGAACCAACTAATATTCAAGCTCTTATTTTAGAATTGGGGTTAAAAACACACAACACTTTTTTTGTACCACCACAATAGTTTAACAAAGGGCCACTAACCAGAGAGTGTTTTTACTGTATGTGGAATGTGGTGCCACTATATGATCATAATAATAGTAACACTATCAATACTGTTGCCTTTCATCAAATTATTTACAAGCATCATTTACAAGCAAAGCTTAAAAGAGTCACCAGTTACTTGCTGACGAGTTAATGTCTGCATCCCAAACGGCATACATTTTGTTAATGGTGCCCTGTAGGAATCAAATGCCCTATATAGGGCACTACTTTAGACCAGGACCGTTAGTTCTCTAGTCGAAAGCAGTTGTCACGGTTGTCGTAGAGAGAAGCGGACCAAAGTGCAGCGTGTGTGTCATTCCACATTTGATTTACTCTGTGAAACTATGCAATACATAAATAAACTGAATAAACAAAACAACAAACCGTAATGCAGAGGTGAAACATACACTACTCAAAAATAATCTCCCACAAACCCAGGTGGGACAAACACCAACTTAAATATGACCTCCAATTAGAGACAACAATGACCAGCTGCCTCTAATTGGAGATCATCTCAAACAAAGCCCAACATAGAAATACAAAAACTAGAACAACCCAACATAGAAATACAAAACTAGAACATAACATAGAAAAAACTAAACTAGAAAACCTCCCTGTCACGCCCTGACCTACTCTACCATAGAAAATAACAGCTTACCATGGTCAGGACGTGACAGCAGTGGTAAGCTGTCATCGTTGTCTCTAAATGTAGGGAATAAGGTGCCATTGGGAAGTACTCGACGAGCAACGTCAGATGACTCAATGCATCATTATGAGGGATAAAAGAGACATGAGATAATGCAATCTTCAAAGGATCCCTTGTCTTAGCTATGCATGATGAGATGACAACAATACTGAATACGAGTTGGTCATTCTGATGCGTTGGCCAAATGAACAGCATGTGAGTTGTTGAGTCAACGTATTGAATAACATTGAATATATTGAATATATTTCCAGGGGCTGGTCGAGCAGCTAAAAGCCGCTGCCTGCAGCACATAAACATCTCCCTCTAATGTCTCCAGAGGACTTGCTCTGACGTGGAGCAGAGGTTGGGCCTCTGGTACTTTTCAGCCTCATTTACATAACAATGAGCCATTGTGAACATGGGTTTACACCTTTGACAGTTAACACCTTTCGAACAAAGCAACTGTCTTGATAATGCAGCGGTTGTTGATTCTTCTCTTCACAAGTCCCCACTGTCAACCCTAGCTATGGAAACACAATTACCCTATTATAACATCATGGTGTATACACCAATAGTAGAACACTGGTGTTACAGTCGAAAAGCAGCGTAAAAGTTTGAATCCTGGACCCTCCAGTAATCTGTATTTCCATCTCTCTCTCCACCCTCATTCAATTCTACTAATATTTAAATAAAATAAAAATAACATATATATTTTTAAGAATATTGAATGTACAATGTGTGTCCATAGACATACGATACAAAGCTGTGAGATCTCCCCCTTCTCAACTCGAATGCCTGAAAGAAACAAGAGGATATTTCCTGTTATCAATTACATTTCAGTCATTTAACAGATGCTCTTATCCAGAGCGAGTTCATAGATTTTCAGAATGGTGCCCCGTAGGAATCAAACCCACAACCCTGGCATTGCAAATGCCATGCTCTACCAACAGAGCCACACGGGACCACCCCAATTGTGTCTAATGTGTGAGGATAATTGGCACTAACCGAGAGCAAGGAATGGAGCACATTAGTGTTGCTGTTTTTGAATGGTCGTAAATCAGTCATATCTGACGACTGGGATGCCTGCCTGGGGTGTAGCCGTCGGTAAGTTGGTGAGAGCAAAGGCAGCTGATCAGTAGTAGTTTCTTTGCAGCTGATCTGATAACAGACCTCAGGCACTTTCTCACTCTCTCTCAAACGTGTGTGTGGTTTGAACAGATATACAGTGTAACAGTGTTGCTTCCGTCCCACCTGGGCTCGAACCAGGGACTCTCTGAACATACACTACTTGACCAAAAGTATGTAGACACCTGCTCGTCGAACATCTCATTCCAAAATCATGGGCATTAATATGGAGTTGCTCCCCCCTATGCTGCTATAACATCCTCCACTCTTCTGGGAAGGCTTTCCACTAGATGTTGGAATATTGCTGCGGGGACTTGCTTCCATTCAGCCATAAGAGCATTAGTGAGGTCGGTTACTGATGTTGGGCGATCAGGCCTGGCTCGCAGTTGGCGTTCCAATTCATCCTAAAGGTGTTCGATGGGGTTGAGGCTAATCAAGTTCTTCCGCAACAATCGCGACAAACCATTTCTGTATGGACCTTACTTTGTGCATGGGGGCATTGTCATGCTGGGGCCTTCCCCAAACTGTTGCTACAAAGTTGGAAGCACAGAAACATCTAGAATGTCATTATATGCTGTAGCGTTAAGATTTCCCTTCACTGGAACTAAGGGGCCTATCCAGAACCATGAAAAACAGCCCCAGACCATTATTCCTCCTCCACCAAACTTCACATTTGACACTATGCATTGGGGCAGGCAGCATTCTACTGACATCTGCCAAACCCAGATTAATCCTTTGGACTGCCAGATGGTGAAGCTTGATTCATTACTCTAGAGAACACGTTTCCACTGCTCCAGAGTCCAAGAATCTCTAACATCTATGTACCACTATTACATACCACCAACTAACATCTACATACCACTATTACCGTAATTTCCGGACTATAAGCCGCAACTTTTTTCCCACGCTTTGAACCTCGCGGCTTAAACAATGACGTGGCTAATATATGGATTTTTCCCGCTTTCAATTATTTTTTCTCCAAAAAAACACATTCTGCTCAGTTTTTTGGCGGCATGAAGCTTTCATTAGACCAATGAAATTGACGAACGGGTTAAGGTCAAACAACTTTTTTGTTTACTGTTTAGATTAAATCGAGCGCTCTCAAACTTCCCATCATTCTGATTACGGTAGTCATTTTGTCACCCTCATTATGGCAAAGACACGGAGAAATGCATATGATGCAGCTTTCAAGTTGAAGGCGATTGATCTGGCTGTTGGAAAAGGAAATAGAGCTGCTGCACGGGAGCTTGGTCTTAATGAGTCGATGATAAGACGTTGGAAACAGCAGCGTGAGGAATTGACTCAGAGCAAAAAGACAACTAAAGCTTACTGCTAATTATTATTTTTTTGTTACAAGCCGTGTTTCGTTAAAGCCTATTTATTTTTGTTACAAGCCGTGTTTCGTTAAAGCCTATTTATTTTTGTTACAAGCCGTGTTTCGTTAAAGCCTGTGTAAAGTTAATTTGTTTCAATGTACCGGTAGGCACCTGCGGCTTATAGACATGTGCGGCTTATTTATGTTCAAAATAATATATTTTTTTAAATTCAGTGGGTGCGGCTTATATTCAGGTGCGCTCAATAGTCCGGAAATTACGGTACATACCACCAACTAACATCTATATACCACTATTACATACCACTAACTAACATCTATATACCACTATTACATACCACCAACTAACATCTACACACCACTATTACATACCACCAACTAACATCTATACACCACTATTACATACCACCAACTAACATCTATATACCACTATTACAGACCACTATTACAGACCACCAACTAACATCTACATACCACCAACTAACATCTACATACCACAATTACAGACCACCAACTAACATCTATATACCACTATTACATACCATCAACTAACATCTACATACCACTATTACATACCATCAACTAACATCTACATACCACTATTACAGACCACCAACTAACATCTATATACCACTATTACATACCACCAACTAACATCTACATACCACTATTACATACCACCAACTAACATCTATATACCACTATTACAGACCACCAACTAACATCTACATACCACTATTACAGAACACTATTACATACCACCAACTAACATCTATACACCACTATTACATACCACCAACTAACATCTATATACCACTATTACAGAACACTATTACAGACCACCAACTAACATCTACATACCACTATTACAGAACACTATTACATACCACCAACTAACATCTATACACCACTATTACATACCACCAACTGACATCTACAGATCACTATTACAGACCACCAACTAACATCTATATACCACTATTACAGAACACTATTACATACATTTTACATTTTAGTCATTTAGCAGACACTCTTATCCAGAGCGACTTACAGTAGTGAATGCATACATTTAATACATATATATATATATATTTTTTCTCCCCCGTACTGGTCCCCCGTGGGAATCGAACCCACAACCCTGGCGTTGCAAACACCATGCTCTACCAACTGAGCCACACTATATACCACTATTACATACCACCAACTAACATCTACATACCACTATTACAGACCACCAACTAATATCTATATACCACTACTACATTCCACCAACTAACCCTACACCTGCAGTACCAGTCAAAAGTTTGGACACACCTACTCATTCAAGGGTTTTTCTTTATTTATACTATTTTCTACATTGTAAAATAATCGTGAAGACATCAAAACTATGAAATAACACATATGGAATCACGTAGTAACCAAAAAAGTGTTAAACAAATCAAAATACATTTTATATTTGAGATTCTTCAAAGTAGCCACCGTTTGCCTTGATGACAGCTTTGCACACTCTTGGCATTCTGTCATCCAGCTTCATGAGGTAGTCACCTGGAATGCATTTCAATTAACAGGCGTGCCTTGTTAAGTTAATTTGTCAAATGTATTTCCTTCGTAATGCGTTTGAGCCACTAAGTTGTGTTGTGACAAGCTAGGGGTGGTACACAGAAGATAGCCCTATTTGGTAAAAGGCCAAGTCCATAGGCCAAGTCCATATTATGGCAAGAACAGCTCAAATAAGCAAAGAGAAATGACAGTCCATCATTACTTTAAGACCTGAAGGTCAGTCAATCCGGACAATTTTAAGAACTTTGAAAGTGCAGTCTGTCACGTCCTGACCATAGTAAGATGTTATTTTCTATGGTAGAGTTGGTCAGGGCGTGACAGGGGGTGTTTTGTGTTTTTCTATGTTTTCTATATCTATGTTTAGTTCTAGTTTTCTATTTCTATGTTGTTGTTTTTTGGGGATGATCTCCAATTAGAGGCAGCTGGTCCTCGTTGTCTCTAATTGGATATTTAAGTCGTTTTTTTTCTCCACCTGCGTTTGTGGGTAGTTGTATTCTGTTTAGTCTATGTACCTGACAGAACTGTGCACTTTCGTTTTTTCTCTTTGTTATTTTGTCTTTAGTGTTTTTGAGTTAAAATACATTTCATCATGAGCACTCAACACGCTGCGCTTTGGTCCCCTCTCTACGACGGCCGTTACAGAACTACCCACCACAAAAGGACCAAGCAGCGTGGAAAGGAATTGACCTGGGAAGAAATTCTGGACGGAAAAGGACCCTGGAGTCAGGCTGGGGAGTATTACCGCCCGAGGGAGGAGATTGAGGCAGCAAAAGCGGAGCGGCATTATTATGAGGCGCTGTACCAACCCCGAGGCAAGTGCGGGGTTGGTACAGCCCCGCACTTGGGCTACAGCACCGAGCGCACCGGGCTGTAGCTGTGCACTGGCGACACAGTGCGCATCCCCGCATAACACGGTGCTTGCTCGATCACTCGCCCCCCACGGTAAGCACGAGGGGCACACGGGGAGATTGGCAAAGTCAGGTTGGAGACCTGAGCCAACTCCCCGTGCTTACCGTGGGGGGCGAGTGATCGAGCAAGCACCGTGTTATGCGGGGATGCGCACTGTGTCGCCAGTGTGCAGCTACAGCCCGGTGCGCTCGGTGCAAGCTTCCCACAGTTGCCGTGCTAGAGTTAGCATTCATCCAGGAAGGATTGTGCCTGCTCAGGGTTCCTGGTCTCCGGTGCGTCTCTTCGGCCCAGGTTATCCTGCGCCAGCTCTACGCACGGTACCCCCAGTTCGCCAACACAAACCTGTGCGACCTGTTACAATGCCCCGCGCTTGCGGGGGTTATCCACCCAGGACGGGTTGTGCCAGCCATAAGCTCCAGACCTCCAGTGCGCCTCCACGGCCCAGTATACCCTGTGCCTGCTCTGCGCACCCAGCCTCCAGCGACGTTCCCTAGTCTGGTGAGACCTATTCCAGCTCCACGAAAGAAGCCTCCAGTGATGATCTATGGTCCGAAGCCTGTAGAGAGGATCCATGGCGCAGAACCTGTAGTGATGATCCATGGCACGGAGCCTGCAGCGACGGTCCCCAGTCCATAACCTACAGCCACGCTCCCCAGTCCAGAACCTACAGCAACTCTCCCCAGTCCGGAGCCTCCAGCGACGCTCCCCAGTCCGGAGCCTCCAGCGCCGCTCCCTGGCCCAGAACCTCCAGCGGCGGCCTGCAGCCCAGAACCTCCAGCGATGATCTACAGTCCGGTTCCTTCGACGACGATCCACGGTCCGGTGGTACTAAAGCAGAGGAATCAGCGGGTGGAGTAGGGGTTGTTTTTTCGATGATCTCCAATTAGAGTCAGCTGGTCCTCGTTGTCTCTAATTGGAGATCATATTTAAGTAGGGTTTTTTTCCACCTGTGTTTGTGGGTAGTTGTATTCTGTTTAGTCTATGTACCTGACAGAACTGTGCGCTTTTGTTTTTTCTCTTTGTTATTTTGTCTTTAGTGTTTTTGAGTTAAAATACATTTCATCATGAGCACTCAACACGCTGCACTTTGGTCCCCTCTCTACGACAGTCGCAAAAACCATCAAGCGCTATGATGAAACTGGCTCTCATGAGGACCGCCACATGAAAGAAAGATCCAGAGTTACCTCTGCTGCAGAGGATACATTCTTTAGAGTTAACTGCACCTCAGATTGCAGCCCAAATAAATCCTTCACAGAGTTCAAGTAACAGACACATCTCAACATCAACTGTTCAGAGGAGACTGCATGTTCAGGCCTTCATGGTCAAATTGTTGCAAAGAAACCACTACTAAAGGACACAAATCAGAGGAAGAGACTTGCTTGGGCCAACAAACACGAGCAATGGACATTAGACCGGTGGAAATCTGTCCTTTGGTCTCATGAGTCCCAATTTGAGATTTTTGGTTCCAACCGCCGTGTCTTTGTGAGATGCAGAGTAGGTGAACGGATGATCTCCACATGTGTGAATCCCACCATGAAACATGGAGGAGGTGTGATGATGTGGGGGTGCTTTATTCAGAATTCAAGGCACACTTAAGCAGTAAGGCTACCACAGCATTCTGCAGCAATACACCATCCCATCTGGTTTGCGCTTAGTGGGACTATCATTTGTTTTTCAACTGGTCAATGACCCAACACACCTCCAGGCTGTGTATTTTCTTTTAACCTTTATTTCACTAGGCAAGTCAGTTAATAACAAATTCTTATTTACAATGACGGCTTAGGAACAATGGGTTAACTGCCTTGTTCAGGGGCAGAACAACAGATTTTTACCTTGTCAGCTCGGGGATTCGATCTAGCAACCTTTCGGTTACTGGCCCAATGCTCTAACCTCTAGGCTACCTGTCGCTCCAAGGGCTATTTGACCAAGAAGGAGAGGGATGGAGTGCTGCATCAGATGACCTGGCCTCCACAATCATCCGACCTCAAAGCAATTGAGATGGTTTGGGATGAGTTGGACCGCAGAGTAAAGGAAAAGCCACCAACAAGTTCTCAGCATATGTAGGAACTCCTTCAAGAGTGTTGGAAAAGCATTCCAGGTGAAGCTGGTTGAGAGAATGCCAAGAGTGTGCAAAGCTGTCATCAAGGCAAAGGGTGGCTATTTGAAGAAAATAAAATCTAAAATGTATTTTGGTTTGTTTAACACTTTTTTGGTTACTACATGATTATGTTATTTCATAATTTTGAGGTCTTCACTATTAATCTACAATGTAGAAAATAGTAAAAACAAAGAAAAACCCTCGAATGAGTAGGTGTGTCCAAACTTTTGACTGGTACTGTATATACCACTATGTAAATAAAAAACTTCACCCATTTCAGGGGAGGCCGGGACTGTTTCATTCAACACACTTTGTAATTCTGCAGTAAAGACACGTACATCCAAAGGGTACCCCCACCTGTTGAGCTAAAAAAAAATATATTGTCACGGTTGTCGTAGGGTAAAGTGGACCAAGACGCAGCGGGGAAATGTGCACTTATCTTCTTTTTATTAAATGGATAAGAAGGTGAACCAAAACAACACACACCAAAAAAAAAAACACACCGACTAATAACATGCCGGTAAGGCACAAAGCTATACACAGCACAATCTCCCACAAATACTAAAACAAACACATACCTATTTATAGAACCCTCAATCAGAAGCAACGAGAAAACACCTGCCTCCAATTGAGGGTTCAACCCCCAATAAACTAAACATAGAAATACAAAGAACTAGACTAAACATAGAAATACATTAACATAGAACAGTGCCCAAAACCCCGGAATAATAAATCAAAAACACCACTAAACACACAACCACCCCGAACCACATAAAACAAATACCCCCTGCCACGTCCTGACCAAACTACAATAACAAATAACCCCTATTACTGGTCAGGACGTGACAAATATATACTCTACCACTCAAAAGTTTGGGGTCACTTAAAAATGTCCTTGTTTTTGAAAGAAAAGCACATTTTTTGTCCACTAAAATAACATAAAATTGATCAGAAATAGAGTGTAGACATTGTTAATGTTGTAAATGTCTATTGTAGCTGGAAACGGCAGATTTTTTATAGAATATCTACATAGGTGTACAGAGGCCCATTATCAGTGACCATCACTCCTGTGTTCCAAAACAACTGACATATCCTAACATCACTTTGTCAGGAGAAGACTCAAAACTCAAAAGGACAGACAGTGTCCTCTCAGTTTCACCACGCTCGCCACCGGGTCTGCATCGCACCAAACAGCGATCGTCACAGACACAGGGAATCTTCAATATCAGTTGTTCCACCTCAACACTTAACGCCACGAAAGTAAGCGCTCCTTTCAAAGGTGCCCTGCTCCGGAGAGCAAAGCAAGTCACAGGTCTTATCCCAAGGAGCGTGACGTGAAGCGCCTG